>NC_063445.1:56776458-56930792 GCF_020379485.1 Brassica napus
AGTTAAAATCTAAAAAATGCTAAAAACTGTTTCTTATCCGAAACTAAAAGCCTCAGTTAAAAGACCGGAGTTAGTAGTGGTTTCAGGGTCCTTCTAGTAAATAACCCGCGAGGAAGAGAGAATCCATGTAAAATTACCCGAAATACCCTTTGTAACCGTCGCTAGTAACGGTTCTGATTGGATGAGACAGTGCTCTATTTTGGGAAATCAATTAAATTTGCTTTTCGATGAAAACGACGCCGTCTTTTGAGAGAAAAAGTCTTATATGCCCCCTTGTTTTCTTGTTTGATGAGTGGTAGTGTTGTTCCGACAAGTCACTTCTGATTTAAAATGGAAACCCATTATCGTCTTAACGCGACAAAACTGAATCCTTTCCAAACGTTTATGACGTCATGGTAATTTATGTAAACTGGAGTTTTCTTTTGTATTTATTGATGATGATACATCAGCTGATTAAGTATTACGAACTTAATGATGTTTATTATTTTTGTTATTTTATGTGTTGGTATTTTATAAATCAGATAAAAATAATATTTTCTCATGCCAGAAATATGGAGTAAACTATAGAATTAGCTGGCATCATGAGACCCGGTATTATTAACATTTGAATTAGATTCCACTATCCAAATGCCAAGCACTTGTGGCATAAAGCTTCTAATGATTCTATCTTTTTATTTTATGATTGAACTTACATAGATATATGTCTAGATCTGTATGTTTGAATGGTCAGTTTCTATTCAAACATAAGACATTTTAATCAAAACATCATTTATAAATTTGTATATATATGGGAAAAACAAGAACAAACACCCAAAAAGGCTATATTTATAGTTTTCTAATTACGCCCTTTTGTTCACAAATCTCTAATGATGTCTGATTAAACATTACTAGAACTTTTCCTGCAAATACAAGAAAAAAAAACATATTAAAATTGATGTACATAAATGCAAAATCTTCGTTTGAAATAACCCAACATCTAATTGGTTAATGGGAAGAAAATGCAAGATGTGCATCACTGCGTGTGCGAACAAGTATGAACAACTTATTTATATTTTAGTGCGGTCTATGCTTTTTTAATTTAATTGATATCATTTTTGTCGTTATAGAGAATTGTCTCAGCCATATACAAGAAGACTATTTAAAAGAAATGAAAATGTGATTTTTATGTTGTTCCAAGAGGCAATTCCGATTACGTCAGCCGGTTAGGTTCCTTGCAGAGTGGAAGAATCTAATTATTTATTTAGAGGAAAAGTACAAAATGAAATAAAATAAAAGGAATCTTATAATTTTATTGTTTAAGTTGATCACGTCAGCCTCGGCCTCAACTCTCCACGCGAACTGCTGACGTTGCCAATATTTTATACCTTTTTATACTTTATATTATGTTCAAATTATAAAAAAACTGGTAACAGAGGTATGTGGAAACACGAAAGCCTTGTTGTATTACTTTGAGACAACGTCTAGGTTTTGACTTCATGTATAGAGTATTTAAGAGTTCGTTCGCATGCAATAACATCTTTTATTCAGAAAGTTTGTTTACTGTTGTAAAACCGCTATGAATCCTAGATTGATCTTACAAAATTGTAATTGAATCAAAACAAACAACAATAGGCCTAAGTCCAGCCCAAGGCTAGCCCAAGCCATCCACCTTATTTTCTATCAGTGGAAAGCTCAAAAATGTCATAGAGAAGTATGACTTTTTTTTGTGAATTATATAAGTCATGCAGAGAGTAATTAATATAAGCATATAACATATACCGTGCTTCTTGAAAGCTAGACGTAAAATTTTAATTTCTTCAAGCTCAAAATTTCAAAGTTGCATAGCTTCTTGAAAGCTAGGATTTTTAATTTCTTTAAGCTCAAAATCAAAGTTGCATAGTTTGGTAGGATGCTAATAATATGGCACAAGCTTGTTGGCTTATAAAAAAACTCTGGTTTAAAAGCTCCAATTAGAAGTCTCAATTTCTCAATGCTAAAAACATCTCTCTAGACCTATCAAGATCCCATAAGCCCTTTGAACCGAGCGTACGACATTATGAATACTAACGAGAACACACAAATTGCCCCCGTCACGATACAAACCTGCAACAACAAAACCGGTTTGGGTTAACCCTGAGAAATACTTTCTTGTATATCAAGCAAATGGAGATTTGGTTATACATACCCATTTGAACATGTATCCATGGTTATCATTCCACGTGTATGGAATGTTCATCCCGAAAATTCCAGCGACAAGAGAGTAAAATGCTGAGCAAACGGTTCCAGAACCTAACACCACCTCCAACTGCATGATTTTTTTGAAGATGATCGAGAAGAGAAACTCAGGAGGATGAAAGAAAGAAACACTTTTCAACATTCACTTACCTGAATCAGCTCATTACGACGATTGTCCATCTGTAAAACCAAAAACCAATGATTATAGCCTTTAGACTATGATATTATGATTATAAAGATTTCAAAAAACATATAATAAAAATGGTTACCTGAATGCTAATGTAATCATCCGTGTCTTGGACATACTCACGTAGCTGCAACGCATCAAAGAAACTGGGAGTTAGAAGAACAATTTTTAGAAAAAAAATCTGTGGAATTTATGACAAGAAAAGAAGTAGCAAGAAGATAACTGTTGTTAATTTGTTCAAAGTGCTGTCGATTTGCATGAAGTATGCCTGTAAAAGATATCCAAATATATGTTTTTAGACTTCACTTGTGAAAAATAGATAAGATTAAAAAAAAACATTTGTGCAGTAAGAACCAACCTCGAGCAACATTTCAAGTTGTTCAACATCATTTTCATCCTCACGAACTGTGGCTACACTAGCTCTTGAAATCTTAGAGCCTATTGTTGGGGAAGTAAGATAGAAATTTGGACTACTAGCCATTGAGCAAGCACAAGAGAGTTTCCTTGAAAGGTAAAGATCGGCCATATCATCGTCATCATCCAGCAAATGTACAAGCTCATCTCTTACCTACATAAGGCGGTGAAGCTTCTTAGTTATTTCTTTCTATTACAAACTTTATGAGATTAACACTGCCTCACCTTTTGAACTCGAGCTGTCAATCGAGTCGTGGCACTCTTCAACTTCCTAACTCTATCCAAGTTACCGCTACTAATCTACAAGATTAATGTCAAACCGGAGTTTAAAACTGTGGATCAGTGGTGATACTAAACGTTGAGGTACCTACCTTTGAGGTAAGCTCATCCAAAGCAGGATAAGCAGTTGTTTCTAACTCTGTTGTCCTTGCAGCTAAGAAGCTACATATTGCTTCCAAGAAAACTTCCAGTGCACGGAATTCAAATGGGGATTCTATAATGCAACAAGCAGACATTTCAATTAATAAACAAAAAAAGAAAGAAAGAAAGATTATGTGGAGATAGTACCATCTTCTTCACCAGCATCAGCGTCATTATGGGCAGCTGAGCTCTCTTTCCCATCTCCTTGACCATGGTGTGCTTGGTTTCCAACAGGTAAGCGTCTTTCAAGCTCCTTCACAATGGGGATAACATTTTCATGTGATGGATCCCGAAGCAAAACCTGTAATAAATCAAGTTATTAATACAAGATGATATAAGGTTTATTATCTTCATTGATAATCATCGATGAAGAGACACATGAAAGGAAAAAAAAATTATTCATGGAATGCTAAACCCTAATCCTCTAAGCATTCCATCGATAAAAATATGGTGAAACTGTGAATCTTCAACCTAGTAACATATCCAAGGATCTGAGATTTTGATGTCCCTTAACAACATTCAGTAAGAATTTTAATACAAAAAATTTTCTTTTCATAATTTAGGAACATGTCTATCTATATAATTTCCAAAATTTTGGAGAGACAAGACTATTGTTTCACTAGGTTGTGTCCGAATCCAACCATGTATCCAACTTCTGCCAAGCTCCGTGACTGCTCAAGGTCCAACATGAACCCTAGATACTCCAAAACCCAAGAAATATAAGCGACTGTGAAAAAAGGAAACAAAAAGTAAACTAACCTCATCGGAAGTGATGATCGCCTTGGTATGCTGCAACATCCCACCACACACATACACAAACACAAACACAAAAACAAAGTAAAACAAAATATAATAACACTCTGAAATAACAACAACAAAAGGAACAATCCTCACCTCTAAATTGAGCACAATGGCTCTCTCTCGGCCAAGAATAGTGGAAGGGTAAGACAGATTCGGGTCAATAATCCGGAGATCACGAGCGTGGATCTGAACACGGTGCATGACAGCATACTTGTCGACATCAAGCGCCTTAGTCTCTCCCGTCCCGTTTATAAGCACCCAGTTCCACGACGGCTGAGACGCCTTCTTCTTGTCCCCAGCCGCAACCACGTACCCGTTGATATGCGCCATGTCTACAAAACAGAGAGTCCCACCTTTTTGCTCAAGTGTTCATGCGAAGTCGACGGAGGAAACAATACGGTTATGTATTCAGCAAAAAAAATGAATCTCCGAAATCTCTGCTCCTTTTCATTTAATAGATTTTGCAAATCTTTCATACTTATCTTTTTTTACATACGTTTTGTATGTTTGTTGGAGAGTTTTAAGAGAGTTTCAGACAACAACAAAAAGGAAACGTGGTTGTTCCGTCAAGATTTTCAAAACAAACCGGAGATAACCGAAGTAAACCGGTGATGTTGCTCCAGGATTTCTGGTAGGTTTATGCCTCTCCGGCGATTAAGCCGTACCTAACCAAAATTACCGGATCTTTTGGGTAAAATAAAGATAATCTCATAATATAAAAAGATAATTATCCGGGACTAGCAAAAGATTTTAACAATTTGCTAGTGCCAGATAATTGTCCATCTTTCATAAAACAGTTTGTAATTTGTGATCAATAAAATCATTTAGATAGCAAAAAGAGAGTTTTTTTTAACAATTAACTGATTCAAAACTATATTTTTTAAAACTAAACAAATATATTTTGAAAACAAAATTACTTGCAGTTAGCCGAAGATCCAATCTAGATAAACACAAATCTGATAAAATTAAATAATAATTTAAATATCTGAATAATCGGTTCTACAAAAGAATAAATATTTTGAAATGTAATTAAATTTTTAAATATGTATTAAATATGATATCTGAAATTATTTGAACTGATTTGATTTTAAATAAGTATTTAGATGATTTTGGCTGAATTGTGAAAATTAATATGAGTTTAATTACAACAGTATAATTTTATATGTTAATTAGAAAACTCTACAAATTTTTTTAAAAAATCATAATAAAATCTATTAAATATTTTTATTAACAGTACGTTTAAGTAACAAAAAATTTCCCAAATTTAACTTTGAATAGTTGAGAGCTTACTACTTTTTTCAAGTTAAATAAATCCTCCGTATTTAACCAAAACAAAATGAAATGTAAGTGATTCACAATTCCCTTTTATTCATCTTTCTCTCAATTGCATAACCTTAATCAATAAGCATATTTATAGTTTTTTTTCTTTTAAATTATTTAAAAAAAATTTAGAATCCTTAGAAATCAGATTCTAATGCTCAAAGAATGTTTCAAGTCTCCCACATGAAGAAGATGCTGACCCAAACCAATCTTCCTCTTCCCCACTTCATCAACAACGCTAAGATCTTTACACACATCAACCTTAAACTTAACCACAGCTTCTTCCCTCTTCCCCAAACTAATCTTCTCAAACCCCAAAAGATGCTTCCTCGGCGACCCGTGAACCGCCGGCGGCGTCGTGAACAAAAACACCGTGTGGATCCCTTCTCTATCTCCGCCGTTCCGTACCTTAACATGAACCTCAAACGCCGTTCCGACAGCGTTCTTCTCGCAGTGCGGTCCTAACGCGTCCAGCGACTGACATTCCGATGATCGGCAAACGTGATTCTCTTCGAGACGGAGAGGGACGGCGCGTGGAGGAGCTTTGACTAAGCTGTGGCTGAACTTGGTGTAGCTGAGCCCGTCTCCGAAGGCGTAAACCGTTTCTCCGGTGTAGAACCGGTACGTCCGACCCGGATACCCGTTTGATGTATCGGGTCTCATGTTCATGTTCGTCATCGGTACTTTCTCCACGTAGGATTGTGGATACCACGTCATCGGTAATCTTCCACCTATAAAAAAAATTCTCACCGGTCAACTCCGGTTTAAGCTAACAACTTAAAATTACTAAAACAGAATTCACCGGATATCTCCGGTTTAAGCTAACGAACTTTCAAATACAAAAACAAAGTCTTACTTGGATTATAACGGCCAAAGATGACGTCAGCGATGGCTATGCCGCCAGCTTCTCCTGGATAACCAACCCATAAGATTCCGACGATCTTTGCGTCGTTCTTGGCGAAGGTAACGTCGAAACCTCCACCGGACATGATAACTAGCAAGACAGGTCCTTTAGCTGCTTTAGCCACTTGGGTCACTAGGTCTTGTTGTTTCCCAGGAAGGTTCAGATCGACTCTATCGCGGCTCTCTGCCTCTATAGACTGATCAGCACCTATAACGAGCACCGTCGCGTCAGCATCTGCTGCTAGCTTCGTGGCGGCATCTACATCCGCCACCGCGCAAGCTACATTGGGGCAGCCTGGCAGATACGTGGTGGACACCGTTCCGGCTAATCCCTGGAGCGGTGTTGTGTATTTGCAGGGCGTGCCTTCGTAGTTTCCGATCATTGTTTTAGTGACATTCGCGTTCGGTCCAATCACGGCTAGTGTTTTGATCGTTGTAGGAGAAAGCGGTAAGGAACCAGTGTTTTTTAGTAGGACAATGCCTTGTCTCGCTGCTTCTGCGGCTAGCTCTTGGTTCGCAGGCGTGCAAACGTCTTTAGGACCGAGCCCGCCGTAGATTTGCTTCTTCGGATCGCCATCGAAGAATCCTAACCGCATAAGGGTCAAGAAGTTGTTCGAAATCGCTTTGTCGATAGCTGTCACGTTGACCAAACCCGCCTTAACCGCGGCCTCTGTGTGCTGACCCAGGAACGAACCACAGTTCAAGTCCAAACCTGCGTTGATAGAAATAGCTGCAGCTTCCTCTGGAGTCTTGGTATAGTGCTGGTTCTTATACAACACATCTACTGAATCACAATCCGAGACAATGTACCTAATTAAAATGAAAAACTCAGTAATCAGAACCCAACCTTTTTCAAATTTGACGTGAAAATAGTCTAAACCCACTGATAATTATTACCCGTTTAACTTCCATTCCCCACGGATAACACCAGAGAGGAGGTCAGGATCAGCGCATGTTGGTATACCGTTAACTTTATTGTAAGAACACATAACACTCGCCACATTCCCATCAAGCACACAGCTCTTGAACGGTGGTTGAAATGTATCATCCATATCTTGCTGATTCACCTACTCCAACAAAAACACACGCAAAAACAGTTAGTACACGCACTTAAAATGTCTTTGACCAACCAATATCAAACCCACGTCTCTGCATTTTAATGAAACAGAACATGAACCAAATTAAATGACCTAAAAAAGCTAGTACTAAACCGACCACACCTAACATATTGAGCTACAAGTGACCTGGTCCGAATTTAGTACAATTGAACAACCGCACCGAAAACAATATACTGAAATAGATCTGGTTACAAAACTTCATATCAGATCATCCAAATACCATAATAACTGAACTATAAAGCATCCAAATTTTCAACCAAAATTAAACACACTATAAATGTGACAAAACAACTAACACAAGACACTGAAAATGTAACGTCATTAGAATAACGGGTTTGAGTCTTTACCACGGCGTTGAAAGTGTAACGTTCTACGCCTTTCCAATTATCAACGTCGTAAGCGGTGTAGTGTTTGCAGCAGGCAGCGACTTTGAGGCGGTTAGCATCGCCACCGTCAGTTTCTTGAAGACCCTTAACGTATCCTGAAGCATACTTGCTAGAAAGCAATGGATCTTCTCCTGGAGTCTCTTGTCCTCTTCCCCATCTTGGATCTCGGAATATATTAACATTCGGTGACCAGTACGTTAGTCCGGCTAATCCAACATTGTACATTGCCCTCGCTTCCGTTGAGACAACCTTAACAAATGTGTAATAAACAATGTCATCCCAAAGAGTGTGAAAACGAACGTATTGAAAAGTGTTTACTTGTACCGTACGAAAGATAAAAACGAGAGGCCCAGTTGCATTAAAAACTAAGATATTTACATTATCCAAAAAGATTAACAAAAGCAAAAGATGAACAAAATAAAGAAAGAAGAAATTAAAAAAAATACTATAAGATAACACTAGATCATTTTTTATTCTAAAAATAGCACACATGAAAAAAATTCAAAATAGGATTACTTCAAAAATAAAAATAGGGTCTGGTTTTATTATTTTAAAATATAGTTAGGGTAAAGATCTATGATTTGAATTAATTTACATTTTAATTAGTGTTGTTTTTTCATAATGATTTTTATGTTATTTAAAGGATTTGTCCTAAAAATGGTTGAAAGTGGGGAAAATATATTTACCTTGCCAATGGCTTGAAACAGAGATACGTTGAAAGAAGCGGCGGTGAGTATGACCTGCGGGAAACTCGTAGCGCCGGGAACTTGGCCGGAAAAATGCGTGCCGGGTCCGATGTAAGAAACGCCGTGAAGTGCTTCCGACCACCATTCATACGTCGGAATCCCAAGCCGTGTCACGCCGCTAGCTTTATTCACTAAGAACCCGATCTTTTCTTGCAACGTGAGCCTCCCGACAAGATCAGCGACTCTGGCTTCGATCTTCAAAGCGGCGTTGCAGAATCCATAGGAGGAGAGAGATGAGTTTCCGGCGACGTCGCAGGCAAAAACCGGCGTGGACTGAGCGTATGATGAAGCTGAAAAACAGAGGAAGACAAGAAACACAGATAGAACAGAGGACGGTGCTCTGTTTCTCCTTGTTAGTGGAGAAGAAGAGCCCATTGTGTTTTGTTTCTACTCTTGGGATTATATTTTGTGTTTTGGTTTAGTGATACTATTTATAAACTAACAAGCTAGTACGCTCATTGAAGAATATGTGATCTTTATAAATAATTGAGGATTATATTATTACTCTTTTATAATTTGAATATTGTATTCCACTTATTATACTTGAGAACATGAGGTTATGTGAAAAAACGATACCGTACTCGAGGAAATAAACAATGATACCATACGGTGTATAATGTGGATAGTGTTAGGATATATATCTTTGTTCTTCCATCTTTAAAAAACTTGTTTTACTTAATAATTTTAATAGTTTTCTATAAAATTATAGATGAACAAAAGAAGAAAAGAAAAGCATGCGAGTGGCCTTTAGCTTTTAACTTTTTTTTTTAATATATATACATGAGTGTAGATAGAATATTCAACGTATAAATTGCTTTTTTCTCCTCTGTTTCAACGTATAAAATTAACTTTTTAGGTATAAATTAAATTTACGTATATATTCTTTTGAGTATACAATGTTTCAGGCGACCCCATATCAACTTTTGATTTATGCTTTTTCAAAACCACGAAAGATTTGGTTTTTAGTCAGTGTATTCTTCAGGTCCAAAAGCATAATGGGTATTTATAAGGAAGGGGACAATATTACGAGAAATTCTTGGGTTCACCTCCTTAATAGTGTTTGAGTATTTAATATTTGATATCTTTTAAAAAAGGAAACAAAATTAAATTTCCAAATAAGATTATATTTTTAAAATAAAACAATAAAAATACATAAAATAGTTACAAAAAAAAAAAAAATATTGATAAACTTTTAGCAAAATACTAAATACTATACCCTAAATCCTAAACTCCAAACCCTAAATTATAAACCTTAAAGCATTAGAAAATTTTAAACCCTAAATCATACATTAAAAACTAAATCTTAATAACACTAAACCCTAAACCCTAATCACTAAACCCTAAACCCTTGGATAAACCCTGAACCCTTGGATAAATCATAAACTCTAAATCAAAAATATTTAAAATTAAACCCTAGAGTTTATGATTTATCCAAAGGTTCAGAGTTTACCCAAGAGTTTAGGGTTTACCCAAGGGTTTAGGGTTTAGTGATTAGAATTTAGGATTTAGTGTTAATAAAATTTAGTTTTTAATGTATAATTTAGGGTTTAAGATTTTCCAACGGTTTAGAGTTTATCCAAAGTTTAAGGTTTAATGTTTAGGGTTTAAGATTTAGGGTATACGGTTTAGTATTTTGCTGAAGATTTAAAAATATTAATTAATTTATTTTTTTAAGTATTTTTATGTATTTTTATTATTTTATTTTAAAAATATAATCTAATTTGGATATTCAATTTTATTTCTTTTTTTAAAAGATATCAAATATCAAATACTCAAACAGTATTGGTTGGTGAACCTAGAGGTTCCCAAGAATTTCTCCAATATTATTTGTTAACTGGTGAGTTGGTTGTGTTTGGTTTATACTGATATATAACATTTGCAAAATACTTTTGTGACTTCTTTAGCTCAAATTCGATTTTACGACTATATATTAATTATTTAAAAATTATTTACATGCTGTCATTTTTTTTAAACACTTGCATGCTGTCATATATTAACTAATTAATGGTTTTACGGTGGAAAAAGAATATAATTTTCTGAAAGGATGAGAAAAAGAAATGTGGGAAAGGAATCAGAGATCCCAATAAGCGAGAGTGTTTGGTAGTGACCCGTGATGGCGTCGTATTATTTATCAAATGGTAGATTTTGTCAAGCTTCAAACTGCAAGTTGCCTTCTTTGTCTCGAGTCCGTGAATCTTAATGGTTTCCACAGTTGTTTTTACATACGTGACAGGCTGCCCACTTCAAGGTTCTCTCTTGCGCGTGACTCACTAGCATTATATCATTTCACTAGATGATAACCTGGACCCTGTGCGGGATGAATTTATGAAAACAATATATTTTGTGATTATAAACATTAAGTGTTTTATTATACATTTTTTTCATTTTAATAATAGTTAAAAATATGTACATATTGAGTAATGACCACTTACCGGTACCTTATATGGGATCAACGTTGTATATATAAATGACTTTATATATATATATATATATATATATATATATATATTTTTTCTTTTTTTTGACATCAATGAATTTATATATTATTACTTATTTTGCGTTCTTTTACATATTATGTAACAACAAATATTAAATATATATTAAATAATTGAGAAATCGTTAACTATCAAATATATAATTAAATTGGGGTAAACACATAAATCAAATAAATTATTATTGTATATTTACTATTATACTATGGTAAATAAATCTAAACAATTACATTTATCTATTTTGTAGAATCACACTGTATAATATAATCAACACATGTCATGAAGAGAAAGAAGACATGTCCTATAACATATGTATAACTGGAAGAACGCATCTCTGCAATGACAAAAATTGATTTGATAATTTTAATACATGAAAAGATAATGAAACTGCAAAATACTTATTTAAAAACAATGTTTAGGTGGTAAGTTGCTGGAGGATAAGATAAAGAAACAGAGCTGTCGTGAAGAAGGAAAAAACAGAGCAAGTAAGGTAGACCAAAGCACACTGAAAATTCAAGCCAAGTTATTAGTGAGTTCAGACAGCAAACATCTTATCTGAAAACAACCCCGTTAGTTCAGCCAAAGCATAAAAGCTTCATCTTTACAAACACACCATATAAGACGGTCAAAGAGTCTTCCTTTTGCCTTGATGAGAGAAGAGCATATTAGCGTTTGTATAGAGTTGATACATATGATGTCTAGAGCTTTAAGTGTTTTGATATCGTCACAATTCAATTCAATAATATATTGTACACGGCACAAACCTTGGATCCCCGCAGCATCCGCAAGCTCCTACAGATTCACAAACAGGAAGCCCTTTTAACATCTCTCCTAATTTACCTCCATCATTGAGCTTCTTGATCTCCTCCATGCCACCAACGTGGACTCCTCTTATCAACACCTGAGGCAAACAAACAGGTTTCTCTTCGCCTAGTGCAATCTGAACTATTTCATGTATTTGGAGTCCATTGAGATGTCACGCTCCTCTACCGCAACCTGATACCCTCTCAACACCGTCCTTACGCAGCAGCAATCCTCATAAGTCTTTCGGATTCCACTGAGGCTAGTGAAGTACAGTACTACCTTGTTCTTGTCGTCCTCTGTTTCATAAATGTTAGGTTTCTCTTCCTCTTCCAAAGACTTAGAAATCAAACGTACGGATTCTGGTAAACTGGTTGGTTTCGTGGCTTTGCTTAGTTGTTTTGAAGACAATGCTCTCTTGCCTAAAGAGAGTTTCAAATTTACTCTTGGATTGTCACAGCCTTACTCTTTTGCATGCGGAGAGAATAACAGCTATTATTTCCGTACCTATAACACGAAGTTCAGCGTTCTGCCTTCAGCCTGAGTCCTCTCCTCTATCAACCCATATCATTATCAATCGCAGCTCGTGAGTACTGGAAACATGCTTCACGCCATCATGAACTCACGAGCTTCTTGTCTCAGAATAAAAAGAAGCGCGTGAGTACTGGAAACTCAATCACCAAGCTCGCCTTCTTGTCTTAGCCGGTGTATATATTGTCTCATACCAACACGATCGTCTCTATGATTATATCTAGATTTTTAAGACAACAAAGAAAGTGACCAAATTCTTATCGTCTCTACGTCGAGAAGAAAACAAAGAAAGTTACGTTGAAAAGAAAGTCAAGTTGGAAAATATCGTCGAAAAGAAAGTGAC
Organism: Brassica napus; assembly: GCF_020379485.1. NCBI lineage: Eukaryota > Viridiplantae > Streptophyta > Magnoliopsida > Brassicales > Brassicaceae > Brassica > Brassica napus. Next base: position 56,789,135 of record NC_063445.1, read on the forward strand.
CAGATTATTAAGGAATGTAATGGTTGCATTAAATTCATATTGTTGGCTTCCGTGTGTTCTCTGCACGACACGTATGTGAATACTCAAATAAAGGCTTCTCATGATGCCACGTCAATGCTACCAATTGACATTTAAGGAAACCCTTAAAAATGCTTCTCCTTTAATATACAGGGGATATACATCAAAATTAATTTATAAAGCCGTTTATATAATTTCCAAAAATAAATAAATAAAGCCGTTTATATATTTTCGTAAATTATGATTAAAGAGATAGCTTGGTAATATTTCCAAAACATCCCAACTAAATCTAACTAGCTAAGAAGTTGTTTTTTGATTCGTAACGTAACATATGATAAAGACAAATGTTTCAATTTTGTAGATAAAGAAATAAAAACAAGCATCACCTGGATTTAACTTTACGTATTATATATAAATATGAGTATTAGGCATGGGCGTTCGGGTTCGGATCGGTGTTTCGAATTTTCGGGTTTTCAGGTGGAGAGGTGCAGAACGCGTTTGGGTTATTTAATACTTCGGATCGGGTTCAGATTATTTCGGGTATAACCGAACTGTGTAACAAATAATAAAAAAAATTCTATATATTATTGATTTGACCACGTGAGACCATAAACAATACTGCTGAAGTTAAAAGATTGAACAACTTAGTATAAGATTTATGATCTTTCTGATTTGTTATTACGTTGAGGAACACGAGCCTGTATTATTTTTATTCTTGTAATTTCTATTTGTATTATTTTGAATAGAAAATGGTAAAGAATCCATCTATTCATAAATCAAAATCAAAGAGACATCATAATCAAACAGACATCAAACCTGGATAATCATTAATGTTTGAGCTCATGCCTGTGTAAAGAGCAAAGAGAAAACAAATCGCAAATCCTACTTGTAATCAAACATAAATCAAAATCGCAAAGTATAGTGATTCATACATGTAATCGGTCATAAAATAAGTTTAAATATGTACTGAATATATACGCTGAAAAAAGAAAAGACATAAAGATGAATGGGAATGGAAGATGTAAGTTTAGGGTTAGTAATATTCGGGTACTTCGGATAATTGGTTCGGGTATCGGATATAACCAATCGGATATGGGTATCCGGACTGGTTGAATCCTAAATATGTTCGGGTTTTTTGAACTTCGGTTCGGTTTTCGGTTCGGGTTTTTCGGGTCGGTTCGGATTCGGGTTCGGGTTAATATGCCCATGCCTAATGAGTATTATGGATGAGCAATGGTATTGTCATTTGAGTAATAAGATATATACCGAGTTTCTGTAAACGCGTTTCTTGTCATTGGCAACATTCACCAAAATATAGTCTATTAAAAATAGCTCTACTCTCCAACGAAAAAGAAGCAAAATTTTAAAATATTAGTGATTTTATTTAAATTTTGCAAGATATCTATCAACTATATAGGCCATTGAACCACATCAACACCCAATGCATGTGTTTGGAACAAAATGTTGAAGGTTGCAAATATATACTGTCACATGTAGGCCTGTGACTTATTATCCGAGATCCGGATTCGATCCGAGATCCGCTCCGGATCCGCTCCGAAAATAGGATATCCGGGGTGCCCGGATCCGAATCCGGATAGTAAAATCTTGGATTCGTGCAAACCGAATCCGGATCCGGATATCTTAATTTTTAGGTCCGGATATCCGGATCCGGATCCGTATTTTTAAAATACATTAAATTTTTAAATTTTATTAATATTTATATTTGATATATTAATATTTATACATGAATTAATCTTATAATATTATATTTTAGTTTTTTTACAATATTATAAACATATATAAATATATTTATAAATATTTAATTTATGTATTATATTAAAAAAATTAGTATTTTTTGTTAAAAAAATTATTTTTAATTATTTTGACGGATCCGGATATCCGCGGATAATAGAATATCGAGACGGATATCCGAAACCCGGATATCCGGAAACCACGAATCCGGATCCGGATATTTAATCCACGGATCCGGATCCGGATCCGGATACCCTAAATTTCCCGGATATCCGGATCCGTCCCAGGGCTAGTCACATGTACGAACAAATAGTTAATGACATGGAATAGTGATTTACATAAATATATGTATAAACTCACGGGTACCTACATACATAACAAGTGATGATTATATGAAAAAGAAGTAAAGACGAAGAAGATAGTTCTAAAAAAAATAAAAGACGAAGAAACTATTAGATTAAGTTGTTAACTTTGCATTGTATAGGACATATGCTTCACTTACAAGTAACAAAAAGATCTACACTTAATTTAATTTAATCTAATTCATAAAGATGATGATTGCTAAGTGCCTGCAGCTATAAATTATTGTTGTGTACCAGAAAACATGAGGTATGAGCTCAATTACTATTAGTGTACCTCTCTTTTCGATGAAGCTTTATGTTAATAGATTGATTAGCATACAATAATGTTAATTTTATACTACTTTAATGCTAATTGCTCATTATTTGCTACAGTAAAGTATGGTCTGATTGTGGAATTCAATCACCACCATTATCAAAATCAAGATCAATTTGGCTTTATTTAATAATGGAAGTTAGGTTTGCGGCCTTTGGGGGCATACACACATATTTAGAATAATGTTACAAATTGGCTGAACTAAAAACAAACTAGCGTTGCATGGCTACGCAGTACGTGTAAGCAAATCGTGGGGAAAATAAATCAAATTACGTTACTTACGTCTCACGTACGTTACGACAATGTCTAGATCATATAATCCAAATGTTTATGATTTTTTCCATGTAATGTATTTAAAAAGTGTATATTAACGTACATTTTAACCACTGGAATCTTAACCTGTAGGAAACTTCTTTCCTTTTGTATTTATATTATTCGTAAAGAAACAATTGGATGTAATGTCTCCAAGATGATCTTTGACTATTAATTACTTAAACTTTTTGAACTACTCTTTGAATAGCATACATAAGGTAGATGATATTGTTGTACACATCATGTGACTTTTAAACATTATTATTATAGCTAGAGCAGGTGAGGTGAGAATCGATGAAGACATAACTACGTCCAATAATTCTAACTGGCCACATTTCAAAACCAACAAATATTCCTAATAATATAAGATAGCCAGTATGGAAACTGATTCATAATCATAACTTGATAAATTAATAGATATTCTTCAAACATGTAATACTAATAGTTAATCATAACACAAATACCAAAATTTGATGTGATGTTTTTTCTGTTAATAATTTACGGCTATTATGGCCTAGCACCGATAACTCACTTGGTTACTTAATTAGTATGGATTTCCTTATGGTCTCAGGAGGTTGAAAGTATTTGCTTATGAGTTCCAGTCTTCGCTCGGTGGGGGGAGGGGAGGGGGGGGGGGGGGGGGGGGGGGGGGTGGTTAGGGGAATGGTCTATATCTTAATAAATACTTATTAACAACTATTGATTCTAGATGAAAGGAAACGTATTAGTTATGATACGCTATATATTGTGGTAGTTTATTATATTATACGAAATCGAAAGAATCATACCCACTCAATAAATTTATATGTTAATTTCAAATTGCTACCTCCAATCGACGCAAGCCAGCAAGCTCAAAGGACACAAAAGCAGCAAGTGGCGGGCACTCATCGGACTCACAACCAATCTGTAATCTGATACCAGCGATCAAGAGAAAGAAGAAGATGGATTTTCACAATCCATCCGATCGGGTTCCTTAGCCATTGCAAGCTGGAACTGTCAAGGACTGGGGAATCCCGAGACAGTTCGACGGTTACGGGAAATCAAAAAACAGATCTTCCCGGATATACTGTTCTTATCAGAAACTAAAAACCCCAACGAGTTTGTTTTGAAGAAGCTGGAACAACTGGACTATGAAGAACATGTCTTAGTACCTCCCTTAGGACATGGAGCAGGAGGCCTGGCCTTACTGTGGAAGAAAGAAATAAATCTCTCTGTACTTTCTGCTTCAGCAAACTGTATTGACACCAGTATTACCTTTGAAGGAAAAAATTTCTATTCTTCCTTTACCTATGGAGATACAGACAGAATCCAACGTAGAGAGATGTGGAATAACCTGGTCGATATTTCTAACTAGAGAGACGCGCCCTGGTTTATTACTGGAGATTTCAACGATATATTGAGCGCTGGCGAGAAAACTGGGGGTCCAGACAGGCCTGAAGGTTCTTTTAGCGACCTTCGTACTTTCTATTCCGAAGAAGACCTCTTTGACCTTAGACACTCCGGTGATCCCCTATCATGGAGAGGACAACGAGGCACTCATCTTGTGCGATGTCGCCTGGATAGAGCCGCAGCCAACACAGCTTGGGCGGAAAATTATCCATCAGCAAGGAGTCAATATTTAGGCTTTGATCTTTCACCGGATCACAAGCCGCTCATCTCATATTTTGAACCAAATAGGAAGAAACGGAAAGGGCTCTTCCGCTACGATAGACGTCTAAAGGACAATGCTGAAGTGAAGGAACTAGTCCGAGAAGCCTGGCAAGGTGACCGTAATGCACATGTCTCCGACAGGATAGCACACGTGAGAAGAGCAATATCAGAATGGAACAAAGAACAAGCTCGCAACAGCAAACTTATCATTGAAGGAAAAAGAATCGAACTTGATGAAGCGTTGTCAAGTGATCAAAACGACACGGGCTTGATACAGAGAATCTCTGCTTAACTTAACAAGGCGTATGAGGACGAAAAGGCATACTGGAAGCAAAGAAGCCGTTTTCTATGGCTGAGATTAGGTGATCGGAACACGGGTTTCTTCCATGCCACATCCAAAAAGAGGAGACGCGCCAACACCTTTACTGTCCTTGAAAATGAAGAGGGAACCGTGGTTCACAAAGAGGAAGATATTGCGATGGTTATCGTTAGATATTTCAACAAAATGTTCACCAGCCAGGATGGAGACAGGGAGGAGACTGTCCACCTCGCACTCAGACCAATCATAACCGAGGAGCAGAACAACGATCTCATCAGACACCCTCCCCACACGAAATCCGCAACGCTGCATTCTCCATTCATACGGACAAGGCTCTGGGTCCAGACGGTTTTTCAGCGAGTTTTTTCCACAGCAACCGGGAGAACATTGGCGAGGATATAGTTAAGGAAGTACATGGATTCTTCTCCACTGGAGTTCTTCCTGAGCACATCAATGACACCCACGTCCTACTGATCCCGAAGAACAAGAACCCGCAAACGGTTGCTGACTACCGTCCTATTGCCTTATGTAATGTGTATTACAAGATAATCTCCAAGATTATAACAAAGAGACTCCAGCCCCTGCTCTCATCACTGATCTCAGAAAACCAGTCGGCTTTTGTACCGGGAAGAGCGATCTCGGACAATGTTCTAATCACTCATGAAATTCTCCACTACCTCAAAACATCTAAGGCGGAAAAGCATTGCTCAGTGGCAGTTAAAACTGACATGAGCAAGGCATACGACCGTTTGGAGTGGGAGTTTATTGAACTGGTCTTACAGCGACTAGGATTCCATCAAGTGTGGATAAACTTGATCATGCAATGTATATCCACTGTTACATATTCTTTTCTCATCAACGGCTCGCCTAGAGGAAAGGTATCACCGAGTAGAGGTATCCGTCAAGGAGACCCACTCTCACCATACATATTCATCTTATGTAGTGAAGTGCTCTCGGGACTTTGTAACAGAGCACAAGAAGAAGGAAGACTACAAGGCGTTCGAATTGCAAGGGGGCGTCCCCGAATAAATCATCTCCTCTTTGCTGATGATACAATGTTCTTTTTGAGCACTAATTCGACCTGCCGAGCTGCCTTACGAGACATATTACAACGATATGAGGAGGCCTTAGGACAGACTATCAATCCCGAGAAGTCAGCCATCACCTTCTCGAAGCATACTCCTTCGGATTTGAAGCAAGCAGTCAAGGATGACCTCCAAATTCAAAAAGAGGGCGGTACTGGAAAATACTTGGGACTACCGGAGCAATTCGGTAGGAAGAAGAAGGACCTCTTTGCATCAATAGTGGATCGAATCAAGCAAATAGCAAGTGCCTGGTCAACAAAATTTCTCTCTACTGCGGGAAAGATGGTCATACTGCAAAGTGTTCTTAGCGCTGTATCGTCCCACTCTATGACTTGCTTTAAACTCCCCATTTCGCTAGGCAAGAGGATACAGTCTACGGTTACTCGTTTTTGGTGGGACAAGAGAGAAGGCGAGAGGAAAATGGCGTGGATTGCATGGGAAAAGCTTGCTCAGCCAAAGTGTAGAGGTGGACTTGGATTCCGAGACTTTGAAAGTTTCAACGATGCTCTCTTGGCTAAATTGAGTTGGCGCCTAACTCAACACCCTGAAGGACTTTTGGGACGCACCTTATTTGGAAAATACTGTGCAGCGGAGGACTTCTTACTCTGTCCTAAAACGGATGCGATCTCCCATGATGGAGAGGAATATTGATAGGACGAAACCTGCTACTACAGAATCTAGGTTGGGCGATCGGAGATGGCCAAGACATCAAGATATGGAGTGACCCATGGCTCAGTTTCGTAAAACCGGAAAGACCCACTGGCCCCCCACCAGAGAGGTACACACAAAGCACGGTTGCTGACCTGCTGGTTACCGGAACTACGGAATGGAATTTGCAGGAAATTAGATGTATCTGTCCTGCCTACGAGCAGCAAATTCTGAGTATAAAACCAAGCAAAAAGGGAGCGAAAGACAAAATGGTTTGGCTAGGTACTAAGTCAGGAGAGTACTCGACAAAAACTGGATATGCAGTTGCAAGCCTGTCCCAGGTTGATGAAGATGACCAAAACAACCAAAACATGGTTGACTTCAACTGGAACAAAAGCGTTTGGGGTCTGAACACTGCACCAAAAATCAAAATGTTTGTATGGAAAGCTCTGCGTAGAGCCCTCCCTGTGGGAACTAGACTGATCGAGCGACATATTAACGTCGACCCAAGATGCAAGAGATGTGGAGAACCTGAATCTATAACTCATCTTCTGTTCCACTGCCAGTTTGTGAAGGATGTGTGGCTCGCTGCTCCCTTCAACCTTGGCTTTGACAGTAGCGGAATTCTAGATTTAATGGAATGCTGGGAACACCTAAAGAACCTAACGTGCTTACCCCTGACAGGTCTAGCTACGGGAAACCTCCCCCCCTGGATACTCTGGTCGCTTTGGATAGCCCGCAACAACCTCCTTTTCAACAACAGAACTTCGAAGCCGGAGGATATCCTCACTAAAGCGATTGCAGGAGCGAGAGAATGGTAGAATGGACAAGAGAAGACACAACTACCAAAAAGGAACCTAGTTCCAGCAAGAACAAGAGAAGAGAGAGTAAAATGCAGGACTGATGCGGCTTGGAAAGCTTCTGGAAGTATTGCGGGTCTTGGGTGGAACATCATCGATGGAAATGTGCCTCTTAGTTTTTCTGCCTTTGAGCTGAATGTCCACTCGCCTCTGGTTGCGGAGAGCATTGCAATGAGAGAAGCTATGGCGAAATGCCTTGAATTGGGTCTGGATTCTGTCTGCTTTGAATCTGATTCATCTCAGCTGATAAATGCCATAAATGAAGAGAAGATACCACTGGAAGTTTATGGAATTGTCTCAGATGATGAATGAATTAGTTGTGTTCAAAAAAAAAAAGAATAGCGATAATTATTATTATTATTATTATTATTATTATTATGTCATAACTAACATAGTGAATGGTACTAACAACTTCAATGGCACTAGTAATGCTGTCACTAGATGCCCATTTTCTTCAATGGGTGGTTGCTCAGTCGATGTATAAAATTTGCTCCAGACTTTTTCATGTATATATTAATTTGTGTTATAGATTTCTATTTATATACATTCGAACCAAAAAATATAATCGTGTGTATTTAGCAAAAATAAAATAAAATAATCGTCTTATTTAATATTATTAAGCTAAATGATGAAATTATAAGTCCAAGTGTTTTTTTTGAAACACCATAAATCCCTGGTGTATATTAGTATATATGTTCACATTAGTTAGATTTTGGTAGAACATGAATATCGATAGCGATGGACCATCTGACAAACATCACTTGCGAACAAATGGCCTTCAAAAACTGATCTTTACATGTTTCCTTCTATTTCATGTTGTATAATCTCAAATCAATGTTCAGTATTGTACCCGGACGAGCTAGCTCAACTGGTAACACTTCAGACTCCGGTTTGAGAGGTCACGAGTTCGAGTCTCGGGCGGGGAAGAGTGTCCAGGGCCGTAATGGTACAGACACAGGCTGGCTCCGGGCTTAGGAGGGAATTAGGACCGAAGGCCCGAACCCCGCCAGGTTAAACAAAAAAAAAAAAAAGAATATAGCAACAGGTGGGACCCCAAAAATGGAATGGACCCCGTTCTTACAATAATATATACCCTAATACATATTAAAAAAAGAAAAATATATATATATATATATATGAGACTGTGAGAGTAAAATTTTGAAAACGAGAAACACATGATTCCCTTTTATACATAGTGAACTATACCTTTCATTATGGATCACTTGGAATATAAGCAACTTGTTCATTCACTGGCCACCCAACTTTAATCAAGTAAGAGAAAAACAAAGTTCTATACCTTCCATCTTTTAAAAAGTCGTAAATCGTACAAATAATATAATATTTTTGGTTGCGTTTGAAAAAATGTTATATTCGTATACATCAGAGTAGATAGAAGAAATTATACATATCAGAGTAGATAGAAGAAATTATAACACATAAAAAAATGATACAATATAGTTTCTTAAAAGCATTTTGAAACTTAAAAATGCAGAAGCAAGATAAGATAAGTCATATTACATGTTTACATGTAAACTACTTACGAAGAAGATTATGGTTTTGCTATCGACCTGCGACTTTACTGTCGCCATTGGTTAGGTGTTCAATTGGCCATTGTCTTTCAACATCTCTATGATTTTTTAATATAGATAATGACAAGTATGTGAAAAAATAAAAAGCAATCTGATATTTTTTAAAGTGGGATGAGAATGCATCAACTTTTATTTTGCAACATGCCCTACAGCCAGACAATATCGCATCAATTAAATAAATACAAAAATGAACACATAATAGTTTAGCTCGACCATAACTTGTAAACTACTGGCTTTCCAGTAACATATTTCAAGCAATCTCTTTGTCTAACATAATACATTTCAAGATAAGAAAAAACCACCAATCCTGAATATGTAATTGTTTACTTATGATGTTTGTGAAACAGAAAATATAAGACTTTATCAATGATTTTATGTTTTACAAGAAATGTGTAGCCAGAGGTTTCCTCTTCTCTGTTTCAACATGTAATACAGCTTCAGTTTTGTTCTATTCCAAATCTCATTCACTAGTTTCCATGGGTAACGCTAATGATTGCGTCTGCATAAAACAACACAGCACAAGAGGAAATATCAGGTGATTTTTTGATGATACTGTGATCTATGAGTTGGTTTGTTTACTAATTACTATATACCTCCATGGGCCGAGGAGCACCAAATGTTGCAAAACCTACGTTTCCTGGAGAGAATGTGACTCTCCCGAGAAGAGATCCAACACAAGTTTTCTATTCCAAACATCTCATCTTCAACTACTCTGGCTATATATAATCAAGGGAATCAAGTAAAGCAACAGAGATATATGTGATCCAACACAGATTATTGAGTTCACATGATCAGACTTTCACGCAAAACTCTTCCTGAAGTTTCTGTGTGACGCATATTTGGTTGGCTTCGGATAGAGTTTATGCCAATCTGCATATAGAAGCACATTGAGCAATGGTCTAAGTCAAGTTGTAATCCAAAGGAGTACTTGAAGGATCAAATTTCTCAGTTCACCTTTCTATTGAATGGTACTGATCTTGGAAGATAACAGGCAAGAACAGCAACATATGCTTCTCTGTAAAAGCCTTCAGTTCCTGTGGAATCCAGTACTGTCTTCTTCCCGTCTCAAATGTACCTTTTTGCTGTAATGAGGGGGAATCATAACTTGCTAATTAAGTTGCATTTAAGTGTGGATGAACTAAAAATCAACCACCGGCTAATTTACCCTCTTAAGCGCTTCTAGGAGCTCTTCTCTCCTGTTGAACCACAACGGCGAAACTGTTTGACACAAGAACCAGAATCAAACACACAAATTTGCTGATACACTCTCTGACGAACTCGATGACGTAAGTAAGAAAGTTGAGTTTGTAGAATAATAGAGATAGGAAGAAGAATGCGGAAAAGATAGAAGATGGACACAAGAAATTGTTTACCTAGTGGTTCACCTAGAATGGTTTACGTCCACTGGGGCCTGACAAGAGGCAATCCACTATAATCTCAAGTATAAAGAATATAGAACCTCTCTTTCTCTCATAACCAAAGCTCACAAACCAAGCTAGGTCTTTTCTTGGACAAAGGAGAAAGAGTACACACGAGCTCCTCTTATATAGTAGGAGTCTATTAGGTTAACCTAGTCGGATTAGAGCATTCGCCCCTTTCCATAAACCTATTAGGAAATATACCAAAATACTTGCAACTTTCATAACTCCATGAAAGTAATATTTCTAGGATCCTGCCGACATTCATATCTCCATAAAAGTGACATTTTTTTTTTCCTAACATGACGTCCTTGTCTTGGTTTAAGTTACTCAATCTTGTTTGATTTTCATCACCAAATCCTGACGTAGTCCATGATGGATTCTCTGACGTAGCCACTGATGAATCCCAACAAACTCCACCTTGATGACATCAAACATGATCCACTACTTAGGTTAATAAAACTTGTGCTTTGCCAGACGATGCCGAATGCTCCTCAGTGTTCGGACATCCCATGGAAGTCCACCGCTTCCTCAAACTTCTTAACTGGAACAACCTTGGTTAATATATCAGCAGGATTCTTAGAAGTACAGATCTTCTTCACACTTACATCACCTTGAGCGATAATATCCCTGATGAAGTGCATCTTTCTGCTGATGTGCTTAGTCCTCTCATGATACACATTGTTCTTGGCTAGACACAATGCACTTTGAGAGTCACACGATATCTCCACTGTGTCTTGCTTGAATCCAAGCTCCTCCGCTAAGCCCCTTAACCACATTCCTTCTTTGACCGCTTCAACCAGCGCCATATACTCTGCTTCAGTCGTTGACAGAGCCACTACAATTTGTAGACTTGATCTCCAGCTGATTGTATTACCACCAGCCATGAAAACATAACCTGAGAACGACCTTCTCTTGTCCAGATCTGAAGCAAAATCAGAATCACAGAAACCTTCAACCTTAAATACCTCATTCTTCCTGAAGCACAGTTTCAGATCTTGTGTTCCCTTCAGGTACCTTAATACCCACTTAACCGCAGTCCAATGAACCATCCCAGGCTTACTCTTAAACCTGCTAACCAACCCAATGCATATCCCAGATCACACCTCGTGCCTATCATAGCATACATTATGCTTCCGATAGCATTAGCATATGGAATATCCTCCATACTTGTCTCTGCTTCAGCATCGTCTAAGGCAGACAATTTGAAATATGCACCAACAGGCGTTGACACACTCTTTGACTCATCCATGTCGAATACTTTGAGAACCTTCCTGATCTAACCAGATTGAGATAGTGTCAGAATCCCCTTCAAACGATCTCTCTCAATATCCATTCCCAAAATTCGTCTTGCTGGACCCAAGTCCTTCATCTCAAATCTATTGATGAGTAGCTGCTTCACCTTCATGAACTCTGCTGCATCCTTTGACGCAACCAACATATCATCCACATATAACAGTAAATAGATGTATGTACCATTGGTTAACTTCTTGATGTAGACACAGTGATCATATCCACTCTTCATAAATCCATGACTAACCACAAACTGATCAAAACACTTATTCCATTGTCTTGGTGCCTGCTTTAGTCCATAAAGAGCCTTCTGAAGTAGACAAACGTGACCCTCTTTCCCTTTAACCTGAAATCCCTCTGGTTGCTCCATGTAAATCTTTTCTTCAAGTGTACCATGAAGAAATGCAGTCTTTACATCAAGTTGCTCAAGCTCTAAATCATGATTCACTGTAATTGACAACATGAACCTTATGGACACATGTTTCACGACGGGTGAAAACACATCTTGATAGTCAATACCCTCCCTCTAAGAGTATCCCTTAGTAACTAACCGAGCCTTGAATCTAGGCTTCTCAACACCAGGTATACCAGACTTCAACTTAAAGACCCACTTGCAGCCTATCACCTTGCACTTACTAGGCCTTCTCACAAGCTTACAAGTTTGGTTCTTATCCAGTGAAGTCATCTCTTCACTACATGCTTCATCCCACTGCCTTCTCTCTTTGTTGTTCATCGCTCCATGATAGTCTTGAGGTTCCTCAGCACATACGTCATCAGCTACATATAGCGCAAACGCTGCTATATCCTCCGAGTCAGAGTACCGTGCAGGTGGCACTATTCTTCTCCGAACTCTATCCCTTGCTAGCTGATATCCTTCAAGACTTTCACCTTGTTCATCATCTGCGTCAACAGCTACTTCAGCTGTTTCGTCAACAGCTCCACCTGAAGGTTCAACTTCCGGTCCTGACGCAGATCCTGCTGTTTCTCCCAGCACAGTCTTATTTCTTAGCTTCTCTGTGACATCTGCTTTAACATCACAGACACTCAAATCCTTGTAGACTTTATCTTCTGCAAATAACACATTCCTACTTATAACACATTTCTTCTCTCAAAGAAGCCAAATTTTGTATCCTTTCACACCTGATGGATAGCTGACGAAGATTCCCTTTTTAGCTCTGGCCTTGAGCTTTCCTTGATCTGCATAGATGTAAACCACAGATCCAAATCTTCTTAGGTGCAGATAACCGGGCTTCTTGCCCAACCAAAGTTCCTCCGGAATGTTCCCATCTATTGCAGAAGATGGACTCCTGTTTGTCACATACGCTGACGTAGACACCGCTTCAGCCCAGAATTGTTCCTCTAGACCCGACTCAACCAGAAGGCACCTCACCTTCTCCATCAGAGTCATGTTCATACGTTCAGCTACACCGTTATGTTGTGGTGTATATGCACAAGTCCTATGTCTCTTGATTTCATGGTGCTTATAGAAGTTGTCAAACTCTGTGTTACAGAATTCAAGTCCATTGTCTGTTCTAAGACAACACACCTTCTTCTTGACTTGATTTTCCACCAACTTCTTCCATTCACAGAATTTACTAAAGGCTTCTCCTTTAGTAGCTAGGAAGTATACCCAGACCTTCCTTGTGTAATCATCGATAATAGATAGGAAATATTGCTTCCCTGACAGACTTGGCGTCACATTTGGAGATCCCCATAAATCAGCATGTACATACATGAGAGCTTCACCTATATCATGTCTTCTGATGTTGAAGCTCAACCTCTTCTGCTTCCCCATCACACAGCTCTCACAGAACTCCAAAACTCCAATCTTCCTCTTATCGATCACCCCTCTCCGGGCAAGATCTGTAGATTCTTCATACTCATGTACCCAAGACGTCTATGCCACAAGATTGTCTCATCCATAGATGGTTTCTTCCTGACACTGCTGTTTATTTCACCTGACACAGTCTAACCATCTAACAGGAACAATGACCCAGACAAGGTTCCCTGAAGAGCTAGTTTACCATGCTTGTAAAACCTAGTCTTCCCATGTCCATCACTATGCACAAATCCTAACACATCCAAGGTTCCAGTAGATATCAAGTTCCTTCTTAATTCCGGAATATACCTGACATTCGTGAGCATCTTGACAGAACCACCATAAGCTTTGATGTTGATTGTATCAATCCCTTGCACTCCAACCGCGCAATCATTACCAAGAAGAGCCTGTCCTGAAGCCAACTATTCAAACATCTGAAACCAATCTCTCCTACACGTCATGTGGTAGGAGCATCCAGAATCAATCACCCACTTATCATGATACCACGTATCTGCTACCGACAGTGCATCATCTGTTGATTCACGATCTATCACAACGGCTGCTTCAGCTTCATCTTCTCCTCCGCCATACTTCTTCTTGTAGGCGTAGCACTCCCTCTTGGTGTGCCCCTGCTTCTTGCAGAATCAGCAAGTTATCCTAGACCCTGAGATCGATCTAGACTTGCCCTTTTCTTTCCTCACAGGATCCCTCTTCTCAGTCCTTCCTCTAGCATAATATCCTTCACCACTATCATGTGAAGCCGTAGAGGACTTCAGATCCTGATCTTTAGACCTTGATGCACTTGTCACCTCTTCCAACGACAATGTATCCTTGCCGTACTTAAGCGTTTCCTTGAGAGAATTGAACCATGAAGGAAGCGAATTCAAGAGCAGAATCGCTTGTACCTCCTCTGACACAGTTACATTCACGCTTGACAGGTGAGAGACAATCTTCAAGAAGTCATCGATATTCTCATCCATACTCCGAGTATCGACCATCTTGAAGGTATAGAATTTGTGTTGCAAGTGAATTATATTCGGTAGAGTCTTCGAAAGATATAACCTCTCCAATGTAGACCATGTAGAAGTAGCTGACGTACACAACTCGATCTTCCTTAGCACATGATCTCCAACATTAAGAATGATCAGATTCATCACCTTCTCTGATCTTTCAAGCCTTTCGGCTTCCTCTTTCACCAACCTCTCCCTGAATACATCTTTGTCTTCATCCTTCCTCATCACTGACACAGAAGGTGACGTAGACTCTTCTAACACATCCTTTAAACCAAGGACAGACAGATGCGCAAGCATCCTCTTCTTCCACAATTAGAAGTCACCCTTCCCATCAAAATGCTCCACCTCAATTCTTGACTTCGCCATTGACAACGACACCAACCAAGGCTCTGATACCACTCTGTTGAACCACAACGGCGAAACTATTTGACTCAAGAACCAGAATCAAACACAGAAACTCGCTGATACACTCTCTGACAAACTCGACGACGAAAGTAAGAAAGTTGAGTTTGTAGAATAATAGAGATAGGAAGAAGAATGTGGAAAAGATAGAAGATGGACACAAGAAATTGTTTACCCAGTGGTTCACCTAGAATGGTTTATGTCCACTGGGGCCTGGCAAGAGGCAATCCACTATAATCTCAAGTACAAAGAATATAGAACCTCTCTTTCTCTCACAACTAAAGCTCACAAACCAAGTTAGGTCTTTTCTTGGACAAAGGAGAAATAGTACACACGAGCTCCTCTTATATAGTAGGAGTCTATTAGGTTAACCTAGTCGGATTAGGGCATTCGCCCCTTTCCATAAACCTATTAGGAAATATTCCAAAATACCTGCAACTTCCATAACTCCATGAAAGTAATATTTCCAGGATCCTGCCGACTTCTATATCTCCATAAAAGTGACATTTCATTTTTGTAACATGACGTCCTTGTCTTGGTCTAAGTTACTCAATCTTGTTTGATTTCCATCACCAAATCCTGACGCAGTCCATGATGGATTCTCTGACGTAGCCACGGATGAATCCCAACATCTCCGAATAACTCGGAGTGATGCACACTACAAGAAAACACGCCGAATTCCGACGGAGGTTCCGACGGACACCAATATCGTCAGACATTTGTGACGGATTACTGACCAATTTCTGACCAAATCCAAAAAAATGAAGTCGTCGGAATTCCGTCAGCCATTTCCGACGGAATTCCGACGAAATTAGGGTCGTCGGAATTTTTCGACGACTTTTCGACGATATTCCGATAAAAAATGTAACCGTTGTAGTCGTCGGAAGTTCGTCAGTATATTCCGACGAATTTCCGACGACATTCCGATTAACAGTAGAGTCATCGGAATACCGTCGGTATTCCGACGGAATTCCGACGAACCATGTGACCGTTGCCGACAAATATATATGACCGTTGTATAGCCGTTTGAGATTGGACAATACCGACGGAATTCCGACGGACTGCTTTACATCCGTCGGAATTTCGTCGGAAAGTCGTCGGAGGGCCGTAAGCAATTTCCTATAAATACAACCCCTCCTCATTCAACTCATTCACACTTCATTCTCTCTTCATTCTCTTTAGTCATAACAATTCCGTGAAAATCATGTCTTCAGAAGTTTATTATCGTTCGTGGATGGATAAACCTCATTTGGATCCGAACACCAATTTGCTTACGGAAGAATACGTTCAAGGGATTGGAGAATTCATGAGGCTTGTTCAACAGCAACCGGATGCAAAAAGTGGTATGTTAAGATGTCCCTGCTCTTCTTGCAATAATAATAAGGTTATAAAAGAATTTGATGTTTGGACTCATTTGTATATGAAAGGGTTTTCACGTAATTATAAAGTTTGGTACCTTCATGGGGAAACTGGTTATGAATATGGTAGTACTAGCGAACCTCAGCCTGTTAGTGAACTTCAGCCTGATATTAGGTTAGAAGAATCTAGAACGGATATAGATTATGGTGTAGGTACTGAGCAGATGGTACATGATCATTATAGAGGGGAAGAACCAAATCCCGAATCTAGGAGATTTTTTGACATGTTGGATGCAGGAAAACAACCTTTGTATCAAAATTGTAGAGATGGTCATTCAGTCTTATCATCTGCAACTAGATTAATGGGTATTAAGACAGACTATAATTTGGCTGAAGAATGTATGGATGCGATTACTGATTTTGTCAAAGGTATTCTACCTGAGGATAACCTTGCACCGGGTTCATACTACGAGGTTCAGAAACTTGTTGCAGGTCTTCAACTACCGTATGAAGTGATAGATGTATGTATTGACAACTGCATGATCTACTGGAGAGCGGATGAGACACGGAATGTATGCAAATTTTGTGGGAAACCTCGTTATCAGGAGACGAGGGGAAGAGTTCCGATCCCATTCAAAAGAATGTGGTATTTGCCTTTGACGGAAAGATTGAAGAGGTTGTATCAGTGTGAGCGCACAGCAAAAGCAATGAGATGGCATGCAGAGCATTCCACAAATGGTGAGATTAGACATCCTTCAGATGCGAAGGCTTGGAAACATTTCCAGTCAACATATCCAGAATTTGCGGAAGAGAGAAGAAATGTTTATCTTGGATTATCTACTGATGGTTTCAGCCCATTTGGAAAGCATGGAAGACAGTATTCTCTATGGCCAGTTATTGTGACACCGTACAACTTACGGCCGAGCTTGTGCATGCGACGAGAGTTTTTGTTTCTCTCAATTCTCGTCCCCGGGCCAGATCATCCTAAAAGATCACTAGATGTGTTTCTTCAACCACTAATATATGAGTTGCAACAACTATGGGCGCATGGTTTTGAGACATACGATGTTTCGTGCAAAGAAAACTTTCAGATGCGGGCAGTACTTATGTGGACAATAAGTGACTTTCCAGCATATGGTATGTTATCTGGATGGACAACACATGGGAAGCTATCATGTCCATATTGTTAAGATGACACAGATGCTTTCCAACTAAAGAACGGAAGGAAAACGTGTTGGTTTGACTGTCACAGACGATTTCTACCGCAGGAGTAAGACTTCGTTTACGAAGAACAAGCAGGTGTTTGATGGTCCACCTGAGGAAGTTAGTGGGAAAGATTTGTTGAAGCAGTTTAGGTATTTTAATGCAGAAAGGACGACAGATGTAGGTGGACATGAAAACATTCGAGTCAATGCGGTTGGAGAGCTACATAACTGGCACAAAAAGAGTATTTTCTGGGATCTGCCATATTGGGAGAGTCATCTATTGCGGCATAATTTAGATGTCATGCATATTGAGAAGAACTTCTTCGATAATCTGATGAACACAGTCCTTAACATCCAAGGTAAAACGAAGGATAATTTGAAGTCAAGGTTGGATTTAGTCGATATTTGTGATCGTTCTGAACTTCACGTTGATGAGAACGGTACGGCCCCTTTTCCCATTTATCGGCTGGATGGTGCTAGAAAAGAAGAGTTCTTTGATTGGATTACAGATAAAGTGAAATTTCCTGACGGATATGCATCAAATTTGGGGAACTGCGTTGATAGAAGCGAAGGAAAGTTTACTGGCTTGAAGAGTCATGATTGTCATGTAATTATGCAGCGCCTCCTTCCGTTTGCTTTTTCAGCATTATTGCCACGTAATGTTCATGAAGCAATTGCAGGTATATTATATTTTTACAATTTAATTTATTTTTATATTTAACAATTATGCTTATAAAAACTTAATACTTACGAAAATTATGTCTTTTATCTATGTAGGGATTAGTGTTTTCTTCCGCGACTTATGCAGCAGAGTAGTGACTGAAGAGGGTATTAATAATTTGAAGACAAACGCACCAGTCAGCATGTGCAACCTTGAGAAGATATTTCCTCCATCATTCTTTGATGTAATGGAACATCTTGCTATTCATCTCGCAAGAGAATTGGAACTTGGTGGTCCTGTGCAGTACAGATGGATGTATATTTTTGAGCGTTATATGCATCATCTGAAGAAGATGGTCAAAAATCAAAGCAGGGTGGAAGGATCTATAGTGGCACAGGTGATCAATGAAGAAACTGCAATCTTTGCTGAAAATTATTTTCCACCAGAAGTGCATACAAAACACCGAAGACCTGCTCGGCATGATGATAGAGGGGAGAGAGCAACATATCATGTTACTGTCCCAAGCATGTTCAAGGAAATAGGACGACTTAGTGGAAAATTCACGAAGCGGAGACTTACGGACACTGAGCACGCTCATTTGCAAACATATTTGCTCACCAACTGTGAAGATGTTCTACAATATGAGAGGTAAAAATATTTATTCATTTATTGTTAGATTAATATTCAATAAATTTATTTCATATTGATAATATTTTTGTATATAGTGTATATATGGCGGAGTTGCGTATGACTCACAGGCATGCAACAGAAGATGAGCTTCGACAACTTAGAGATAACGGATTTGCTGCGTGGCTTCGTAGTTATGTGAGTCATATATCATATTACCCTATGCAAATGATTAGTTTAAATTTAATATATATAAACTAATTAACTTTTCAATCATATATGTTTTTAATTTATAGGTGAATGATGGTTTGGCCAGAGGTCTTGTGTTCGATGATTGGATACGCGAATTTGTGCAGGGACCAAACTATGTGGTCAAATCATATCCTAAATTTTGTACGCGAGGATATGCATTCACAAGGAAAGGTCATTCTAAGACAACATATGATGCTGGTGTTTCATCTTCTTCTGGTGACGATGTCTACTACGGCAACATAAAAGAAATATTGGAAATCCAATTTCCTGGAATGGTTGGATTGCGTTGTGTAGTATTCTATTGTGATTGGTATGACACCACCCCAGATAGAGGAGTGAAGATTGATGCGTTTGGTGTTACATCAGTTCATTCGCGGCGGAAACTTCAATATTATGATCCCTTCATTCTTGGTTCGCAAGCTGATCAGGTATGTCAATCTATTCATAATTTTTTACCAATATAATTAATTAATGTTATATATTTTACTAATACTTGTATAATTGATATGTATAGGTGTGCTACATCAGTTACCCTCGGGTGACGTACAGAGACGATCCATGGGTTACTGTAACGCAAATCAACCCAAGAGGACGAGTGGATGGAACTTCTGATGATGATGAACCATTGCAACCAGAGTCTACCAGCAACGCCCAGGCAGTTGAAGATTTGGAAAATGTTCAACTCGTTGAGAATTTGACTGTGTTTGGACATGATGCTGTCGTACATTCAGAGCCAGAAGCCGAGGTTGGGGAGTTTGATGAAGATTCAGAAGATTCTGATTAGTTTTTTTTTTTATTATTGGTCCGTCGGAAATCCCTCGCAATATACCGACGACATAGCGACGACATTGGGTTTCATTGAAATTTGGAAAGGTCGTCGGTAATTCGTCGGTATATTCCGACGAATTACCGACGACATGTGTTTCTATAAAATTTCAATCATAAAAATCTATAAATTTAGATGCCAAAACTATGAAAATAACACATAATAAGTGTTTAGTATAGTATTAGATCGCAACCGTTCAAATATAACAACTCATTAAAATATTTATGTATGCATATCATTGTTTTCATAACATCTCATCTTAACATTATATACTTATACAATCATATTCATATAAGCTTACACTACAAAAAATGTTGTTGTGTAAAATCGTGTTATAAAACATTTTTATTGTTAAATCTTTATGCAAATACTATATATATTATCAAAGATTTGGATTTTGCATTTAGAAACTTGAAATCAACACCCTAAACACTAAGTCGTCGGAATTCCGTCGGAATATACTGACGGACACATTCCGTCGGAATATACTGACGGACCCTTTCCGTCGGAAATTCAATTTGCCCGGGAGAACCAAACCGCTTGAAAATTTTCGCGAATCAGCATTTGGTATATTTTAATTATACCGACGGAATACCGACGAACCCGTGTCCGTCGGAATCCTCGGATATAATAACCCTCCTTCTTCCTTCTTCGTTATCTCCGCGGCCTCTCTCTCTCAAAACGAACACTCTCCGGCGATTTCTCCATCTCTCCGGCGATTCCAGCCCTTCTCCACCTCTCTTCACCGGCGAATCCTCTTCTCACCCTCATATCTCTTCCCCAAGCCCCAAATCATGTAAGAATCATCCCAAACCTTCTTTTATATCATTTGTTTAGGGTTTTGGAAGTTAGATCTCGGATTTTAGGTTGTTTGATTAAAAATTTTAGGATTGAATGGATAGTTTAGGATATATAAGTTAGGATTGTTGTTTGGATTGTTGTTTTAGTTTTTTTGGAACATTTTTTGATTTTTAAAAACGTTTTTTGATTTTTAAAAACGTTTTTTGATTTTTTAAAACATTTTTTTAGATTTTTAAAAACGTTTTTCAAGTTTCCAGTAATGAAATATATATAATAAAACGTTTTTAAATTTTTTTAAAAATATTTAACAACATTTTTCTATATTTATAAATTTTTTATAATTTTGTATACATATATATATATATATATAAATCATGTATAATAAAAATTTTAAAATTTTTTATAATTTTTTATAAGTTTCCACTAATAAACTATGTATAATAAAACATTTTTTAAAAAAATTTATAAATATTTAACAACATTTTTCTTCATTTATAAATTTTTTATAATTGTGTATACATATATATATATATATAAATCATGTATAATAAAAATTTTTAACTTTTTTAATTATTTTTTATAAGTTTCTAGTAATAAACTATGTATAATAAAAGGTTTAATAGTTTTTTTTAAAACGTTTATAAAACCTTTTGTAAATATATAAATGAAAACATTAAAAATAGAAATGATTTGAAAATATGTTTGATGTATTAATTATTTTTTAGGGCCGAGGATGAACCCCGCCCCGCAGCCCGTCTTCGACGTAGTTCGGTGAGCAGTTCCCGTGCATCAGGATCGTCTCATGACTCGGTTCCCGCATATATTCCCGCTCCAGCTCCCGCTGCCCCTCACGCTGCTGCTCAACAGGATCTGGGGGTCATGCCGGTTCATCTATTGGTTCAACAACCAGGTCGAGAGCATCTCCCGGTTCTCCACCCCAACCCACGACGAGGCTATAGCACTTGGTTAGTATTTTTTTTTTATTTGTACCGTTATGTTTTTTTCCTTTAATTAACTTGCTAACTTGTATTTTTTTTAAAGGTTCACCAAGTCGAAAAATGGCATTAGCCGGAGCATCAACCAGATGATGTACTCCATGCTCCGTTTTGGATATCCAAAGTAGAGTGTGATCCCTTCCGACGAACGAGAGTTGTGGTTTCGTCAGTTTGCGGTATAGTAACTCTTTATTTTTTTAAAGTTTTTACATTTTTTTAAATATATTTACTTATTAAATTGTGTTTGTTTTGTAGCAAGAGTTCAACTGGCACTCCGATCTTACGGAAACAGTCCGTAAGAAATTCAACGAAAAGGCCATGGACTCTTATACAAAGCAGATAAACGCGTGGAAGACAGTTTGGCAGAAGAACAAGAGGCCACGGTTCATCAACGGGACGGTGTGGGAGCAGTTGATAGCTCATTGGGAGAAGGAAGAAACTGCAGAGACGTCTTCTAGGAACTCCAAGAACCGGAAGAGCGATCGTGGCGGGAAAGGTATGTATGTGCACAACCTCGGCGCTTGCTCTATGTCTACTAAGGAGGATGAACTTGTAAGTTTTTTATTATTATTTATCTTTATATTTTTAAAATAAATATTTTATATATTCCTTGGCTAATAATGGCGGTTTTTTTAGATCGAAGCAAATGACGGTAATCCCGTTGATCGTCTCCAATTCATTAAGGTGGCTCACACTAACAAGACGACGGGTCAAATTCAGGACTCCGTGATCAAAGGTATCGTTGATTTGGTGGAAGCTGAAATAGTTTCTCAATCTCAGCCTCTCTCTGATGACGGCGACTCTACGGGAGCTTCAACCAACTTGTCTCTATTGCAAATAAATGAGATGGTTGAAAAGGTAATTTTTTTTATTAATATATTTTTTTTAAATGTCGATTACTAACTTGTCCCTATTTACTTACTTTAAATATTTTTGTAGGCGGTTCCTAAAAGGAAAGGAGGCCGTTTAGTTGGGTTGGCCCGCCGTGCTTCTTCGTATCCGGCATCTTCTTCGCAAGCTCCGTATGCCGATCCCATGATTCTCGAGGAGCTACATGACAAAGATGAACGGATTGGGGCATTGGAGGAGCAGAACACCACTATCCTTTCGGAGAATGCCACTATCCGTTTGGAGAATGCCACTATCCTTGCTGAGTTGGCATCCCAGAAGAAGTTCAACACCGAGATAATGCAGAAGCTAGATCGCTTGATGTCTTCGAGTTCATCTTATTTTTTCGGCTTTTTAAAACTTTCGGAATATTTTTTTTTCTATTTCGGTTTGTATGAATTTTAAACTTTCTTAATGTTTTTTTCTATTTTGGTTTGTATGAATTTAAATTATATAATATTATTAGTTTTAAATTTCTGATTTTTTTAATTTATTAATTTAAAAAAATATATAAAATTGCAAAATCAATTCGTTTTTAAAATTTATATAATTCGGTATATTCCGACGGACAATGGTCGTCAGAATATACCGACGGACAAATATCCGTCGGAATTTACCGACGAACCTATATTCGTCGGAATATTCCGACGGACAAATATCCGTCGGTATATTCCGACGACCAGTTCCGTCGGAATATTCCGACGACCATGGTCCGTCGGAATACACCGAGGAATCCACTACGTCGGAATTGTCCGAGGAACGTTCTCCGTCGGTACATAGTTTTTCCGATGAACTCTGGTCTCGTGTGTCCGCATCGTAATATCGTCGAAAGTTCGTCAGAATGACGTTTCTCGGTATTCGTCAGAAAGTCGTCGGAAGTTCTGACGAAATTCTGACGAATTTTTTTTTTCCGACAAAACGATACCGACGGACAGGTTCGTCGGAATCGGTCTATTCCGACGAATTTCCGACGATTTCGGCCATCAGAATCCCCCTGTTTTCTTGTAGTGGCAGTACCTTATTAGCTCATTTAAAAAATAAAGAACTCTTCCCATGATATGTAAAGTTATGGTTTTAGGGCATCACAGGACAACTACTCCGGACAGTTCCTTTTTATTCATTTTGTTGTGTTTTTTAACTTCAAGAAGCTTTCCGTCTTTTAACTCATTTTTGTTATAGATTATGACTAGTTCTGTGTTGCATGGAGAAAAGGACAGCTAAAAGAAGTAGAGTTGTCGAATCTTGTGAAAAAAATGCATCAAGCCAAGTAACAAAAATAATTCAATTGCTTCGTATAAAAGTCCCACAAAATACAAATAAACCCTTCTTCGAATGCAAAACAAAACATCTTTTGATGCGAATAAAAGAGATTCTTTGGATCGGTTTTGCAGGCAAGGTGCACCGAGGAAAAGGAAAGGACCAACGCAGAGGAATCAAAGGGTTTCTCGGTTTAGAATCTATAAGAGCAACTCCAACATGAGATACTCATATGGTATCTAAAAGATAAAGAAAAGAAAAAAATATAAAGAAATTATGAAAGTGACGGTTTTAGACACAATCCTATCTAAAACAACATATATAGTTTTAGAACTCCACAACAATTTATGTGTTTGTTTGTAAATGACTCAATTTTTAAACAATTATTAAAACAAAAAATTTAGCAATTCAGTTACATTTAAATATCAATATTATTTGTATAGAACCCCTATTTTACATACTCACCGATAAAGGTGCTCTTAATAATCCTTTTATGAGAATCCATACCCCAAGTTTATTTGCAGCTCAAAGGAACACAAAGAACCCTAATGAATTAATCTCTGTTTCCTTTTTTTTTCCTTTATGTTAGTTTGAATCTTGAACATTCTTTTGTTTTGTGTGTACAGTTAGAACCATTTTTATAAACAGCGTAATTACAATTCTTACCAATCTTTCATCTAGAGACAACGACTAGCATCTTAGTACTTGTTTTGAAATGAGCTGAATTCTACCTCATGGTGCCAATTTGACAGCTTGAATATTTCTTTATACCACATAGACAATTTCAACAGTTACATGAATTACAACTTGACAAGTGAAAAATAAATATAATACAAACCAACTTAATGCATAATCTTTAAAACAACCAACAATTTATACCAACTAGAACATGTCAATTAGTATTATTTTTAAGTCACCAGCTATCCTTTCAATGACGGGTAACAATACAACATTTTTCTGTCATCCTCATAAAATTCAAGCATTAGTTTATCTTGGCAACGCCTTCCACAGCCATTGCAGATGGGTCGAGTGAGACGATTGTTCGGGATTATATTAATTTTTTTATCATCTAACAAGAGATTTTGAGCAGGCTTGACATAGGGTGCACATTTTCCTAAATCAAAAATGGTATAATTACACAGAACCGCTGCCTAATTGAGAGGATGTAGAATCAGTAAAAACCCCATATGTGTCCTTTTATTATTGGCTTATTTCTTTTTGCCGTTGATATGTGTATTGGTTTAAGGTGGTTGGGAGAAGACCTGGAAAGCAGGAGCAACCCCATGGGACTTGCTGGACCAACTCCGATCAGTAAACATCTCGCTGAGACGGGTTCATTGCCTAAAGGCAGAGCTCTTGTTCCTGGTTGTGGAACGTATGTTCTTGGACAAGGACACAGCTTTCTTAAATATCTTATGTTGTGTGCTTGCCAGCAATGAAACATTGCAGGTTTATGATGTGGTGGCAGTGGCCTGCCCTGATCGTTATGTGGTTGGATTATCAAAAACTGTGATTGAAAAATCATCAAAGGTGTCAACAGTTCATCTTTGCCCAATGCAAAGTACTTCTCTTTAATCCTAATCTCTGTTTCTGGTTCTATACACAACATATAGGCTTTTGTTTATGTATATCTGCATAATATGATGACCATTCTCGCAGTTTCTTTTGTGCATTTGAAGCTAGCGTGAGACCTCCATGGGCACAAAGAATAGAAAAGCTTCTGAAACCAAGTGGAGAGCTTATAACATTGATGTTTCCTGTAAGCATTACAATGGTATCTCCATTCTCTGATACATTTCTGATGAAACCTGAAAAATATTGATGTCTTTTGGCAGATGGATGAGCGTTCTGGAGGTCCTCCTTACAAAGTATTTGTGTCTGAGTAATGTGTTCTCCCCTCTTATCTCTTTTAATAACAGCAGCAACATCATTTACACGTTGTGGCAAAAGATTCACTCTCTAATCTTTAAAATGTTGCAGTTACGAGAAGGTTCTGATTCCACTGGGATTTGAGGCAATGTCCATTGTGGACAAGGAACGTGCTATAACACCACGCAAGGTATAATATACAACATGAAACTTTCAAATAAGCCTTGAGATAATGAGATAATGAGATAATGTTAACCTTTGGAATCAAATGTTTAAATTTTATAGAATACAATAACTTATAACTTTTGTAAAATTTAAATTTAATAATTCAACTTCTAAAAAAAAAATTTAAGAACCTCAAATGGGTTCTCCCATTGGACCTTGACAAAACTAATTCCATAAACAAGGGTTCTAAACTTCATAAAGTACAAAATTAACAATTAAACAAATCATTGGAACCCATCAAGGGTTCTAACCATTGGACATGCTCTTAGTAGTTGTTTTTAAATGAACTGAATTCTACCTCATGGTGCCAATTTGACAGCTTGCATATTTCTTTATACCACATAGACAATTTCAACAGTTACATGTATTACAACTTGACAAGTGAAAAATAAATATAATACAAACCAGCTTAATGCATAATCTTTAAAACAACAAACAATTTATACCAACTAGAACATGTACATTAGTATTATTTTTTTAGACAATGACGGTAACAATACAACATTTTTCTGTCATCATCATAAACTTCAAGCATTAGTTTATCTTGGCAACGCCTTCCACAGTCATCGCAGATGGGTCGAGTGAGACGATTGTTCGGGATTATATTAAATTTTGTATCATCTAACAAGAGATTTTGAGCAGGCTTGACATAGGGTGCACATTTTCCTAGGAAACATTGGATATGGAAAACGGTCCCACATTCATGACATGTATAAAGCCATATGGTTGAATCCATAATTTCCTCACAAATCTCACACCAATTGAGACTTTCATTCTCTTTGTAAGAAAGGGTGAGGAAATGCTCATCATGCTCATATCTCACTTTATATGGGAGTGTAGCACAACGGAAGCACAAAAAGAAGCTGCATTCGATACAATTCAAAGTTTGATCTTTCTCGTTTTTGCAGATTGAACAGAGTCTAGATTTTCCAAGTTCATTGCTTAAGAACAAGGGATGTGGGTGGCATTGCTGGACAAATGGCTCAGATATTGCAGCACATCGCACGTCTATACTTATAGACTCATCTCCTTTGCTACACACATATCTGAAACCATACAAACAACGCTGACAATATTCACACAAGAAAATATTTTTGGTGTCACTCACTTGTAGAATAAAAGGATTGGGATGTGCTATATGTTGTTTTGTCCGGGGAAGATTTGCACATGCTTCATGGAGTACAAAATCACAGTTGGATTCCATACATTCGTAAACGCCACCTCCGTAGAATGGAAGTAGGCATGCTTGACATCGCTTTTCATCATCATACATAATGTCAGTGGTCTTCCTTTCAAACTTCATGTGATGTGAATGGCCGAAATGTTTTATAATTCCATCACCTATCACTTCAAAAGAATTCAAATTTTCATAGTCTTCTTCCGGTTCTTCCTCAAGTTCTTTTCCATCCCACACATCTTCCCGAGTTGCACACTTGGAATGCACTGCGTAACTGCAATCTTTCGTGCAAGAATAACTTCCATAGTCTTCGTCAACTTTTTGACGACAAACTCCACAAGACAATATTCTAGGAAGAGAATATGTGAAAGAGAGACGGTGGTCATGACGGGATATTCTTATGACAAATGGTAAGTAAATACAATTTTCATGGACAACAAAATCACATTGAAGACACACGTAGATGAGAAGTTTGCTATCAACTACCCCACAAACATCACATGTCAAATCAGCTTTTCTCGAAAAGATGTTGAGGTCATGCTCATGCCTTTTTGGATAGTTAAGGAACGAGGGTCTTGTCGCGCAAACAGGATGCAAACTAAACTTACAAGTAAAACAGTAGTAATATAACCTTACGTGTTTATATCTATAACGACTTTCACAATGAGAACAATATATACCTGAATAATCAAGAACTAGTTGGAGAGGGTGTTTAGAGTGATAAAGAGATTTGATTAGAGGGGGAGACTCGACACATTCTTTGTGGAATGATAACCCACATTTGTCGCAAAAGTAATAGGTTGTACCAATTTCTTTACACGTACAAGCATGACACAAAGACTCATCTCCTACTTCTTTGTTGTTGCACCAATAAAGAGGGTAAAGGCGGTGGCCAAGGTAGCGATAATAACGTAAAATGCTGTTGCCTTCGACATTTGGAAGATAACAAGAAATGTTGATTATCGTGAACTTCTCATTATAAGGATTTAAAAGGCAGTATAATCGATAGAGAGGGCAAAAGAGGGGAGAAAATAGAGAATGCTGGACTGAACTCATGGTTATAGAAAAAATGTTTGGATGGTTATTGTAAGTTTGGAGTTTAGTTGTTATGATTTGTGACTATATATATACTGAAAAGTATATAAAATTGAATGATTCCATATCATTTTATTTTTCTTTGCATGGCAACATCTCACGTCAAGTATTGCAATCTATTCACGTTTAAACTTCTCAAGCAAAGTACTAATTCTATGCTTTTACGTTTGTTTTTCCCATATTCCTATCTTACTTCCTGCACTTACCCTCTTTTAGACCTGACCAAAAATCATTATTCAACAAGAGTGTATTGATTCTTCCGTTTCAGGCTTATTTCATTTAGATGTCCGATAAAGGCCCAATAGTCTCAGCCCAAAAGCTCTAGATCCCAAAGTAACACAATTCACTCAAAACTACGTCGTTTTCGAGTGAAGTACATATAAATTATAAAACTGGGAAAAGGGTTTTAGGTCATCGTCGTCGCATCGAATCTCTCCGGCGACTACTCTCTCCATTCCGCCGTCGACAGAGCAACACTCCGTTCTGAGGTTAACCCTTCTCTCGAATTTGCCTTCTCGTGTTGATTCCGCCTTCAGTTTTACACTCTTTCTTACTAATTGTGAGAGAGCAGAGAGAGATGGCGTTGGATTACAAACCTCCAGAGGAGTTCATAGTCAACAACTTACAGCCCCTCGCTGACTTCGATGTGACGGGATCGACGGAGCTCTGGCTCATCCAGTGCCCTATGAGCCACGTACGATTGAAATATGTAAAGGGTTTAATGTTTTCTGAAACTGAAGGGTGTTTTGGTCTTTTTCAGGTTCCGGAGATTGAAGGGAAGGAGCTTAAGGTTAAGCTTGGTGAAGATGGAGTCTTGGGACGTTTCGAGGATTCTTCTGGTAATAAAAGTTTTGATTTTTTTTTTTTTTTTTTAAACAAGCTTCTTGATTTTTTTTTTTATTATTGATTAGGTAAAGAGGTTGAACTTGTTAGCTTTGCTTCTCAAGAAGGTGATGCAACTGTGATTATACCTTGTGAGAACGAATCAAAGATCGGTAAGTTTCGTTTCTCCTCTTGCTTACATGAAGAGTTAGAGTTGTTGTGTCTGGTTAGTAACTATTGTGTGTTGCTTTTTTTTAATGGTAGCTGGGAAGATTTCGAGGCGAGTTTCGTTGGTTCGGTTCCCTGAACCGGAAGAGCTTCTTGAGACTTTTAAAACTCAGCAGAAGGCTTTGAGAGCTGTGACGAGTTCCTCTGTTAGAAACTCTAACCCAGCTATGAGTAGCAAGCGTAAAAGCGGACAGTCTTCTCTTCGACATAGCAGCAGAGAGAAGAGCTTTTTCTCTGGCTTCACTGAGACTCCCAAGTCTTCGAAAAGAAAGCATTCGGAGCCTTCTGCGAGCAAACATGGTTCAGGCTCTTCGGATAGGTCGGGTAAGTCTAAGAAGAAGGTGAAGACTGAGAAGTAGAGATGGTTGTTTTTCTTCTTCTTTATATGATTGTTTTGATGTTGAATTTTTGATTATGTGAGACGATAAGCAAAAACTAGTATTGTATCCGAATATATAACTTATTTCTCCAGACATGGTTATGAATTACAGGCTTAAGGATTCAGACAAAAGCTATATGGTTTGTTGTTCTTTTTTTATCTTCAAGCATATGTGGTTGGAGTTGTTGTTAGAGTCTTGTGAACTTGGTTTCCATTGATGTTGAGTCTTAGGCTCTTAGCTTTCTTCTTAACTCGTGAATATTTTGGAATACTTTCCATAACACACATCAAGACTCAAGTCCCATATAGGTTTGAATAGATTAAGCAATTTGGCTAAAATTGAAGCTGTGGCAACAAGTTCAATTTGGCATCAAGCTGATACACCTCACTCAACAGTTTCTATTCTTGTTTGGGCTGTCAAGCTCTTTTCGGCTTTCTTCTTTTGGGTCCAAATCAAATTTTTAATGGGCCGAGATCCATTTACTATCCGTCCATTATACGATTTTAACGTAAAAGACCTTCCTACGTAAATAGAAGCTGTTGTAACTCCATGCAGAAGGATATAAAACATGAACTTGGAAATAAGATGGGATTAATTAGTGAGATTTTCTTTATTTATTTCCCTTTTTACTTAAGCGTAATATACACTTGCACGATTCAGTATCAAAATAAATAGACTGAGCATCAAGATAAAAAGATTCGAATATACACTTTACTACTTTATAGTATTTTGTATTATAAAAACAGATCAATTTACATCTGTGTTTCGTTAATTTTGTTTTATTAGGAAACACATATTTAATCAAATCTTTGTCTCTCTCTGTCCGTAGAGAATTTTTCGGGACATAAATCTTCTTTGACCATCCCTTCACCTTCACTTTCATCATTTCTCGGGAGATAAAAAGAAAATTTAAGAAAGAGATCAGAGAGAAAGAGAGACAATACTTTTATCATTACCTAACACACACAAAAAAAAAAGTCTCTGTGTTTGGGCGAGATGGGAAACTGCGCCATCAAGCCAAAGGTTCTAAAAGATTCCGACGAGGATCTTATTCCGGTTGAGCGAGACACGACGGTTCATAACAAGGATTCTGGTGAAAAGAGCAAGAACAATGCTCCTAACGCGGCGGATGAAGAAGCGGCTGCGGCACGGCGGAGCGAGAAAGGAAAAGAGATTTTGATTGAAGATGATGCGGAGGATGGAAACAGCAAACGTCAGTCTCTCAGTCTCTTGTTTCATGAGGTTAATTTTCACATTCATTTATCAAAATCATTTAAAAGAAAAAGATGCAATCCATATTCAAATGTTTTTATGCAAGTGGTTATACAGTCATTCCATTACCCTTTTGAAGATAAATATTTGTAAAAAAAGGCATCTAAGAAATAGTAAAAAACCTATTATGAAAATATTGTTTAAAATATCTTCTTAACTTTTCAAGTTTCCTATAATATATATATAACTTTGTAAGATTTATGGAGAAAATGTTTTAAACAGGACAAGGCAATAGTTAAAGAACTAACGGGTCATTCTCCGGCAAAACCAGTGATTAACAACAACAAAAGTAATGTTTCTTCAGAGGTTTCAAAGCTTGATGATGTTTCTGCTCCGGTGACTTCTAATGTAAAAGCTCCAGAAACATTTGACGTTCAAACTCGAGATGACCTTCATGTCAAGATTCCAAATGAATCAAAGGTCAAGACTCCTGAGACGCCTAAAGCTAAAGAAGCTGAAGAAAAAGAAGTTAATTATTCAGAGAACTGGGAAGTTAAGTTTCCAGAGGAATCAGAAGCTACGAACAAATCTGAAGCTGTCAAGGTTGTAGAAGAGTCGAAACCTCTACAAGTTTCTGCTCCTATATTATCTGAAGTGAAGGTTGCAAAAGAGAGAGATGTTCCGGAGGTCTTGGAGGATAAGAGTGTTTCAAAAGTTAGTGAGGTTCATGCTCCTACTGAATTGTCTGAAGTGAAGGTTACTAAAGAGCCAGAGGTTCATGAGGTCTTGGAGGATAAGAATGTTTCAAAAGCTTATGAAGTTGATGCTCCTCCTAAATTGTCTGAAGTGAAGGGTACAAAAGAGTCAGATGTTCCTAAGGTTTTAGAGGATAACAATGTTTCAAAAGATTCTGAGGTTCCTACTCCTCCTGAACTATCTGAAATAAAGGTTACAAAAGAGTCAGATGTTCATGAGGTCTCGGAGGATAAGAATGTTCCAGAGGTTTCTAAGGGCAAGACTGATGTAGTTAAAGCCGCAGAGTCAGAACTTCTAAAAGTGGCAGAGGTTCAATCATCTAAAGATTTGGAGATTAAAGTTCCAAAAGTTTCTGAAGTGAAGAGTACTCCTGAAACATCAAACGTTAAGGCTGGATCAGAAGTGAAGACTCCTGAAAAATGGAACGTTAAGGTTGGATTTGAAGTCAAGACTGATCAAGAAGCATCTAAAGTAAAGACTACAAAAGAAAAAGAGTTTCTAGACGCACAAGAGAAGATTGATAGATCTGAAGCTAGGATTCTTGAGGACATTAAACTCTCGGAAGAGAATATGGCAGTGACGGGTAAAGCAGAGGAAGGAAAAAAAGGTTTGTCTTTTGAGAAGAAAGTCAAAGGGGTTACAATGTCTGACTTAGATAACAAATGAGTTATAGAAGAGTCAGAGAAATTACGTAATATGTTTTTATTTTTAAATATGGGGATTAGTTTTCTATTTGCACGTCCCCAATTTGTTGTACACTTTTCATCAGTTCTAATTTTTTTTTTTTTGTTATTTCTAAATCAAAGAAAATTGGTTGATCAGTTTTATAGACGGTCTAATAGGATATGATAGGATATTAAATTTCTTTTTTAAAAAAATGTGGAATCAGTTCAAAAAACTTAATTATTTTTCAAAATTAAAATTTATTATTATTAATAAATAAAAGTCCGTAAATGATATCCTTGTGAAAATAGTTTTTTGATACTTATCTTTAAAAAAGAATGTGTGTGTGTATATATTGAATCAGTATTAATAAATATTACTGAGACAGAAAATAAACACATTTTGGTTTCAAAAAAGAAAACACATTTTTAATAGGAGGATAGTTATATATATATGGACCCAACAGAGTTTTCTATCCTTATTGGGCTTAAGTTATATATATACAAGGGCCCATATTGAGTCATTAATCACGTGGTTCGCACGTGTGCAAGGGGGTTACTTCGTCTTCCCCAACTGAAAATTCTAAAACCCTCATCTCCGCCATTACAATCACACACGAAACTTCTCCTTCTTCTACTCACTCCCTGAGGTCAAAAGCATGAGACTTTACAAAACCCTATTCCTCCGCCTCGTCGCCCACCACCCTCCGCGTCCGATCTCCTCCCTCGCCGCGCGTTTCTCTTCTTCCAGCTCCTCCTCCTCCTCTCAGCTCGCTCCGAGGCGTGCTCACCACCACGAGGAAGAGTCTCGTGGAGTTAAGGTTTCGGTGTGGTGGGACTTCGAGAACTGCCATTTGCCCACCGGCGCGAACGTCTTCAGAGTGGCGCAGTCCATCACAGCCGCCGTTAGAATTAACGGAATCAAAGGACCAATCACGATCACTGCCTTGGGAGACGTGTTGCAGCTGTCGAGAACGAATCAGGAAGCTCTCTCCGCGACGGGAATCAACCTCGCTCATGTCCCTCAAGGTTCGGTTCTTTTCGCAAAATCTCTGCTTTTCTGATTCATTTCTAGGTCGGGGCGTTTTAGTCCAATCCTTAACCCGAACCGAAAAAATTGAAATCCATATGAACTGGATTTAAGAGCTACTGAAATTAGAATTAGCCTCCGAAAATATTCGAAATTAGTTAAATATATTTTTATATACGTTAAGATAATTTAGATATTTTAGAATTTTTTCGAGGACTTTCATAGTTTGTTTTATTTGTGATTTTGAATTTAGTTAGTTTCGGAAAAATTAAATCTGAACCGAAAAAATTGAAATCCGATCCGAATTATTATAAAAATATTTAAACAGGATTTAAGCGCTATGTACTTTCCAAATTAAAATCCTAAAATATCCAAAATTAGTTAAATATGTTGATTTTTTTTATATATAAGATGATTTAGATATTTTATAGCTTTTTAAGTTTTTGTAATTATTTATATTTTGAATACTTTTCAGTTTAACTAGCTTTTAATTAGATTTTTGAATAATTTATATGTTTTAAATTATTTTTTTTGTCAACTTATTTAGTTTTTATAGATTTTTGTCGATTTTATTGGTGAAAACATAATCCGAACCTAACCCAACCTAAAATTAGTAAAATCTGAATGGAACTTATGAACATTGTAGCAAATCCGAACGTCCAGACCTATTCGTTTCTATGTAAAAACTAAAAAGCTTACCTTTTCTGTATGCAGGTGGGAAGAACAGTACAGATAGAGCTCTCATTACTGATCTAATGTGTTGGGTTGCTCAGAACCCACCTCCTGCTCATCTCTTCCTCATCTCCAGCGACAGAGACTTCTCCACCGTCTTGCACAAGCTCAGGATGAGCAACTACAACATCTTGCTCGCCGGCTACGAAGAAAGATCGCTTGGCGTGTTGTGCAGCGCTGCTTCCATCATGTGGGACTGGAACGCTTTACTTAGAGGAAACAACTTAGCCGGTAAATGCTTTAACCAGCCGCCTGATGGTCCTTATAACTCTTGGTATGGTCACTATAAAACTCCTCTCCTTGACCCGTTTGCCGCATCCACCAAGCCACAGGAGTTGCAGGAATCTAGTTTAGATACTAATCATGTACCGGAAGAAGTTGTTAGGGAGATTGGTTTGGTTTTGAGTTTGTATCCTAAGGGAGTGGCTATTACTGAACTGCGTGAGCAGCTGAAGAAGAGGAATGTGACCTTGGGTGAAGATTTTTATGGATATAAGAGGTTTTCGAGGTTTTTGTTTTCTATGCCGGAGATCTTGGAGGTTGTTCCAAAGGGAGAAGGTGTGTTTCTTGTTCATGCTTGTAAGCAAGGAATGGATAACAACAAAGTTGCAACTGTGGAGAAGGTGAAACAGAATGTTGAAGATGTCAAAAAGGAATCTGAATCACAAGAGATAGGACTAGAGCATCTCCAAGAAAAGAAAAAGGAAGGTGTTGTTAGTGAAGGGAAAGTGGTGGATGATGAGGACTTAGAATCTCAGATTGCATCTCCCACCTCTAGTGAATCTGCTAAGGAGATGAGAGCAGACACTGAAGCAAGCAAGAGTCAAGGGCTTTTAAGACGACTTCTGAAGAGATTCAACTTGTTTTGTGGAGGAAACAAAGAGCTTAGCAATGAACCAGCAGCTGGAGATGTAGTAGATGACGTTTTTGAACAAGATTCTTTTTGGGAAGATGTTGAATCTTTCATCAATTCTCCAAGAGGCTTCGTCCTTGTTTCTCACTCACCATCAAGGTTCTTGATTCTTCTCTTAAACCTTACTAGTGCTTCTGCATTAGCTAGTAACCTGTTTTGTTCTATTGTTCAGAGAAGCGTTGGCTAAGAACCTTAAGGATGAAGGACCTTCATCTCTGAAGCAGCTGGATCTCTCCAAAACGCTTGAATTAGTCTCTCTGTTGATATCAGATAAGAAATTGATCAAGGAGAATCCTTCTGAAGCGTTACCTTTCAGAGTAACTCGGTTCACCTCTTGTCCTAGCAATCCTCATGCCTCTAGTGTATTGAGATCCATGTTTGTGAGTTTGTCAAAGTCTCAGCCGGAAGAAGCAGAGTCCAAGAACAATGGTGTAAGCGAGAGATCAAGAACCGAGGTGATTGCTGATTGTCATAAGCTGATAAAGAAGATAACAGAGGAAAGCCCCGGAGGTTACAACATGAGTAACTTCAAGAAAGACTTCTTGGAAGAGTTCAAGTACCGTTTGGATTATCAGAGCCTCGGTTATCCGAAGCTGCAGTGTTTGATACAGATGATGCCTGAGGCGAGGATTGAATCAGGTTACATTGTTCCTTCATCAACACAGGCTCCATATGCATCTGACTCATCATTAGACAAAGAAGTTGGTTCAGTTTCCAAGAAGAAGGAGAAAGGGGATGAAACAGAGAGGGATGTGCTTAAAATCCTAGGTTGTTGGGACAGTGTTGAAGATGATGAGAAGACTTGTGGTGTGTTTGGTAAAGATAAGCTTGTTGATGGAATATTAACAAGCTTGCGTGAGAAACCATCTGGTGGCGAGTCTAGAGTTCTATAAATGAAACTCAACTTGTTGTATTATCTTAGAGACAGTTTGATGCACTACGTCTCTATTGTTACTACTTTTGATTATGATCACTTGGCACAAGGCATCCCCATATGATTGTATAACTTCATTGCTATGTTCTCAACAACAGCAACTTGGGCCTTCAATTTCATACATGCAGGTTACTATTGATGTAATAGAAAGCACGGTTCTAAAGTTTGGTTTAGACACGAGCCTAGGCCTCCGGTTTAGGTGGTAAATCAGTCATAACCGAAACGATTTTCATAAAATCCGGTTTATACAATTTAAAGCCTTCTAAATTGGTTTAAATCAGTTGAAATATATCTGAATTGGTCTAAATTTGTTAAATTAATTAACAATGTTAATACAAATTCACAAATTTATCTCTTTTTTTTTTTGTTTTATAGTTCATCAAAATAATTTTATAATTAAAGCCAAAAACTAAAATGTTTTCGCTTATGCCACGAATAATACTACGCTTACTCCTTTACAAAATGTTTAGTGATCGTCTAGCGATTTCTTGAAGACTGATAGAAAGTTTTGAACTTTGATCGATTTGATTAGTTAGTTACATTCCTTCAATCTAATAATACCAATCATACATTAGGTTTAAAATAAAAAGACAAGACCAAAGTAGAGTTTGCTGCTTTCATAGGCTTCTTGAAAAGCCGAAGAGTCTCTTTGCCTCTGAAGTAGAGTTTGGCTTTGCTGCTTCCATAGGCTTCTTGAATAGTCTCTCTGCCTCTGAAGTACAGATTGAGTTTCCGGTTGTCATCAGCGCTGGTCTCTTGAAGAGCCTCTCTGCTTCGTCTGTAGAGTTTTCGTTTGCTCTCTTCATAGGATTCTCGCAACGCCTCTCTGCTTCCTCTGCATTTGCTTTAGCGAGTGCTGCAGCAACACATTCTCGTGATTGGTCAAACCATTGTTTTGTTCTTTCTTGTGATTGATTTGTTGCATCCTTTGTGGTGTCTGAAGAGGAACAAGAAGCTTCTCTCTTTTGTTGTTGTTCTTAGTATTTTATCTGTTGATCATAGGTCTTTCTCTTAGAGTGATCCGATAAAAGACACCAAGCATCGAAAACAAGGTTGAACGCTTCTTTGGCGCCGTTAAACTTGTTCTTGTCCGGATGGAGAAGGAAATTAACGCAAGGTCAAAAAAGGAAATTAGTAAAGGAAGCGTGTGTCTCAAGTTTGGGACTTTTTATAAGGTGAGATCTTTTACTTACTTGTATGCGAAGAAAGTCTTTTGGGCTTCAGTAATTCGAAAACTCCCGTTTAAAAGAAAGGGGGCCCGTTGTAAAAAATATGAATAAATTTGACGTAAGCCCATTAATCATGTAGTGAAGGGTAAAAAAAAATTGAATAAAAAAAGATGTGGCTGCTGGGATTCGAGCCCAGGTCTCCACGGCCACAACGTGGAATTCTCACCACTAAACTACAGCCACTTTGTTGGTAACTTAGCACATGTTAAGAATATATACACAGTGGATAGAGGTAACTTATTTAACTATTTTGATTGCCTATTAGGTTGAACTTGGAATAAAGTAAAAAGCCCAAAAAACTATTCTCCCCTACTTTTGTTTTAATTTTGGATCAAGATTTTTTTTTTTTTTTTTTTTTTTTTGTCGTTAAGACACATCATTATCAAAGTGGATTTTACATGGACAACAAGAAAAAAACAGAGAGCTTACTATTTTTTTTTTTTTTTTTTTTTTGCAAATTTTTTTTTTTTTTTTTTTATATTTTTTTAATATAACCATTTGTCTCCGGATTACAACACTAATGCTCAGATCACAAACTGATCTGCTTACTAAAAAAGAACTTACCTACTGGCTATCGAACAAGCGGCGCCAAGTAAAGAGAAAAGTAATAGTAGAAAGGAGGTTCCTCTGCTCTCTGGAGAGTATGTCCATCTTTATTCGAAGAAGCTGCTTGATCTCCAATATCAGGGAGGCTGAAGGACGAGAAACCTGAGAATGCAACCTTGAGTTCCTTTCCTTCCAAACCAAGTAGACACAGGCTTGAAAGGCAAGTTTCAGAATAAGATTGACATTGTTGTGGCGAGTAGGGCTTTTGATCCATCTTAGTAACTCCATGATCAAGGTAGGAGGAGAAAGATGGAGGGTAGAGTAAAAGAAGGACCAAACTTCCTTGCTGTACCCGCAGTCAAAGAAGATATGTTGTCGAGACTCATCAGCTGTGCCACAAAGAGGACATATAGGAGAAACCAAAACGCCCCATTGTCTCATCCTGTCCCTAGTTGATAATCTGTCCAGAGCTACTAACCATGAAATAAATGCATGCTTTGGAATCCTTCCCTTGAACCAGATTGATTTGTGCCAGTTCACTTCAGTTTCCTGTCCATACAGATGATTCCACATGAGGGACGATGAGAAACCTTCGACAGGGGCGTTGTCGCCAACTTTCCATAGGTAGCGGTCATCTGCTTCTGATGATATTACTTCCCGATGGTCGGGGAGGCAGTTCTTCAGAAAGCATATAGTCGGATTTCTTGATCTAGATGAGCTTATCCACCAACGATTGTCTACTAGCGCATCCCGAACCACTGCCATTGCTTGTATTATTCTTCCTAATATTCTCACGTTGAAAAGACAATTAAACAAGAAGTTCTGATTTTGATTTATGAAATGTTTAGAAGACTTATGAAAGAGAGATAAATCAATCACATAGATGGAAATATATGGGTTGTTAGTCAAGAACATGGCAATGACATAGCCCTTTTTTCAAAAAAAAAAAAAAAACATGGCAATGACATATTAAGACCAATCTTATACATGTGTCGTTAACATTTTTTTATTTATTTGAACTCTTATCCACCACCTCGTAATTTTATTTTATTTCGATACAAAGACAATTCCAACTTTCACAATTAATAAGATAAATAATACATTCCTTTTTTTTTTTTTGAACTATAATAATACATTCCTTGATCTACTAGAATATAATATCTTAAAAAGTATTACAAATTGTTTTAACACGATGAATAATTAAATACTGTTGTTTTCACCTTTCAAATACAGAAGTTTCTTACCTGAAAGGTTGAAACAATCATCTAATTTGTTTCTGAATCAATCTAACTTGTAATGTGCTATCTAAAAGCTGCCCTTAAACATGTCAAAATACGAGAGAAGAGGGGTTCCTTAGTTAGGACCAGTTATACTTTCGGATTGGTGGCTGTCTAAAGTACAACAAAGCAACTCCACAGCTGTGTTTTTTTTTTTTTTTTGCTAAATCGTAAATTTCATATTAATGAAAAAAGATCTACAATGAAACCTTAGTTATGAGTTATCTTGACAAAAAGAAAGAAAAAACAAGATGGATCAAGGATAATAACTCTAACAACAATTAGATTAACATAACTAAAGAGACATGAGAGAGCTGAAGTGTTTACGCTCCCTCTTGGCGGAGATTATGTTTCTTACTTCCCTATCAATTCCAGAGAACACTGAAGCCGTAGGGATAGATATTTGGTTATGAACCAGATGGTTCCTCTGTTTTAATATACTCCACAGCTGTCTTAATATACTTTTAGTTTCTTTTCCAATAATATTGGTCAATCGTATAGGCTTTTCAGATTTATTGCCACCGCAAATAGTACAAAAGATCGTATCGTCTAGAATATTAGAGGTTTCTACAAATTAAAAGTATGAATTATTGAATATTTTACTTAAGCTATTTTTTTTCGTGCACACTTGAGCTACTTTTATGTTTTACGATCATGCTATATATGTATTATACAATATCGGATTTTTTGGACCCTCCACCGACAAGATTGACCCTCGACACTTGGCATTAACTATTAGGTTATGAATGGAATGGCAGAACAACTACAGTTTTTCTGTACGTTCAGTTCTCCCGCAATACATTCACCATTCATGTTTTTCTATTTGCAAAAGCAGTTTAATCGGGAGATCTGCATG
Organism: Brassica napus; assembly: GCF_020379485.1. NCBI lineage: Eukaryota > Viridiplantae > Streptophyta > Magnoliopsida > Brassicales > Brassicaceae > Brassica > Brassica napus. The sequence continues at coordinate 56,828,801 of NC_063445.1, forward strand.
CAGTTCAATATTTTTGTTTTTTTGTGGAAAAAATATGAGATCTGCATGCAGATCTCATCCGCTAACATTTGGTGGTGTTGATCTGCTTTTTTTTTTTGATAATAAATAATTTTGCTACAAACACTTAACTTTAAAATATATTTATCTGATTTTATAAATAATGTACAATGATTAGCTCAAACTATATAGTTTACAATAATAATGTTTGTGTTGTTTTAAAATTATAAGCATGACGTTCAATCACAAACACATTTTCAAAAGAAGAAGATATAAATATTCCTACATAAATATCAACAAGGGTAAGTAGTTAGTATTTTTTTTATGTTTTAAAATAGTTAATATAAAATTAAATGATTGAAATTTTGTAAATTTATTGAAAAAAGATAATTTTAAATAAAATCTTAACCGAGAACGTGTATTTATTGAGTTGTACGATCAAATAATTTTCATGACTAATTACCGTTTCAAATATCTTACACCCACTGGTAGAGAGTTTTCCGGTGGTAAATTTAACCAAAATTTTAATATTTGTGTAACCTGCCGATTCTTTCAAGAAAATATTGATCACCTAAAAAGAAAATAAAAGAAGTATAAGTATCTTATAAAATATTTACAAGCATTTCGGCCGATCCTATAACATCTAAGATATTTGTTTAGATATCAAGGTGTAATTTTTATTGTTTTAATATATGATCTATAGTTTTGAACTGATTTGGTCATTCATAAATTATAATAAATTATTTGATCGGTTTGATATGCTTTTCTCCTGCATGATCCGCTTGATCTGCACTTGTCCCACTTGATCTGTATTTGTCTTGCTTGATCTGTTTAATTAAAGATAATTAGGAGTAACTGGAACTAAAAGACTAGTAGATCACAAAACACCAACATAGTAACTACAAAATTAAATATTATAGTTCATGTATTTGTCTTTATTTTAAAGGTTATACCATGTTACTCTTCGTAGGGCCATGGATTAACTACATTCTTACTTTGAGCTTGCGTGTAAAATATGCACTCCTCAGTCGTCATCAGCAGAAGAAATTAACAAAAAAATTGCCAGCGTAGATAAAGGTTATTTGATTATTCTAAGGATTATTAGTGACTAAACCTCCAACTATTTTCAAATCGGATGAAAATTCTTCAACTAAAATTTTATGTTTTTAAACCTCCGACTATTAAATCGTTAATGCCGTTAACTTTCTGTTAACAAAATCATTTTTTCTTAACGGAGACCCGCTAAATCGAAACGCAGTGTTTCATGTAATCACAAAAACGACATGAAGTTCTTATAATCAATGGATATTTTAGTAATTTAAACCCCCAACTATTTATAAATCGGAAGAAAAACTCACAACTAAAACTTTATGTTTTTAAACCTTCAACTATTAAACATTAAATACGTTTAACCCTCTGTAAATAAAGTCATATTTTCTGAAAGAAACTGTTAAATTTATATAAGATATGATTAGATGGAAACGGAAGAGGGTACGTGGAAGCGGAAACGTATGAAAGCGCATAAGCAAAATTTTTAAATAAATTAAGAAGCGGATACGTGTTGGAAGCGTATATATATATATATATATACATACATATATAAGAATTTGTTTAAAAATCTAGAACTAAAAATTATATGATTTAAATTTAAAATAAAGCATTTATTCATTTAATAATTGTTTTGAAATGATTTCATATTAAATATGTAAAAATACACATAAAGTAAATTTTAAATAAATTATTTTTAATACTTTATAATTAGTTGAGATAATATATTTGAATAGATGATTTATCTTTAATAAAAACTTCAATGCACAAAGATAACTTATAGTATTAATTTTGATATTTGTACATTTTTATTCTCTATATTCAATACTATTAAAATATGCTCTATTGTGTTCTCATGCTCTCTGTGGATTCGATTCCCAGGTGCTACATCTGATCTCTTATTTGAGAGAGTTGATTCTAGGGTTAATATAAGTTTATCATCATTACCCATTGATATAGGGAGGTTTTAAGCATTTCGTGTCGTTTATGTAACGGTTCCCCGTTTAGAAAAGATGACTTTGTTTACAGAGGGTTAAAATCATTAAATGTTTATTAGTTGAAGGTTTAAAAACATACAGTTTTAGTTGTGGGTTTTCCATCCGATTTAAAAATAGTTGAAAGTTTAAATCACTAAAATATCCATTGATTATAAGAACTTCGTGTTGTTTTCGTGATTACATGAAATACTGCGTTTCGATTTTACGGATCTCCGTTAAGAAAAAATAATTTTGTTAACGGAAGGTTAACAACATTAACGGTTTAACAGTTGGAGGTTTAAAAACATAAAATTTTAGTTGACATTAACGGTTTAACAGTTGGAAGTTTAAAAACATAAAATTTTAGTTGAAGGTTTTTCGTCCGATTTGAAAATACTCAGAGGTTTAAATCAGTAGGAATATATGGCTCAACAAGTAGCTATCAGCCGTAGACTCTTGATTTAGTTTTTATTGTTTCAGTTGAACATAACTATTTACTTGGATGGACAAATAGAACAGTTGTACTTGCGCTGTTGCACTTAACTTAGGTGATCACGATATTTATTTAACTAGTCATTTGACATATATTTATTACTCCTGTTACAAATAGTAGAATAGAAAAATCTTATAAAATTCATCCAATCAAGTGATGACACTTTGTTGTACATTTTTCATCCAAAACGTTACAATAACATGATTAGTTAAGGTGGTATACAAACAAATTAATCGTAGTGTAACCTATATAGAATAAAACTAGTTAAAACTATCATTTTAGTATGATACTATATATGTAAAAAATATATGATATATATTATGATTTAACACTCGAAATTTTTTTGAGAAATATTATGATTTAACACTCGAAATACTATAATAATACAATCCTGCAATACTACCATATACTAGTTCTACAAAAAAACATATACTTTACAAGTACGGTATATTGTATATATGCATTTCCTAATTATGAAGCGTAAATTTTTGTCAACCGTAGTCTATGAGTTCTGATTGCGTAGTCTTAAAGTGAACAGTGATAACTATTAAATTTCCAAGAGAAACAAAAAAAAAGCTTAAACATGAAAGAAAGAAACGCAATCATGTGAACGACAAACAAACCCCAACATAATTTGGTGTTTCAAAAGATCGATCAAATCAAAATGCAGAGCTGACAGAAACAAACTAATCGCGTTTGATTTACAAAATCAGTAATACATAACTGTCATAGACTCGCTTAGTTAATTTTATGTCAAAAATCTGATAGTTTTTTTCTAAAAAGAGTTAAAAAGCATTTTCTTTTTAACACAAACAATTGATCATTTATTTGAATCAACATGCTATTTCACATTTATTTTTGTTTCATAAATTCTCATACAAATTGTTGTATAGTTTTAGTTTTTTCTTGTTTTCTAAGAATATAGTCTTATAATTACATATAACGTTTTCTCATTAACTTCTTTTCATATCATAAATTATTGAATAGCTGTGATACGATCGAATCAAGATGAAATACAACCCATAAGTTGGGTTGATTTATAACCTCTAACCATTTGACCAAAAGCTTATACGATCTCTTTTCCAATATTCATATAGTTATTATATTCAGATTCCTAATAAAAACCAGCAAATAATCTTGTGCATGTACTAATACTGAGAGAATTACATCAAAAGTCAAAAAGTCTTGTTATATATTGTTGTTAATTAAGCACCGACAGTTCTATAAGAACATGTGGCAATAGAGCTTGGAGAAGACAGTACACACCATTCAATCACAATCATGAAAACAAATTTGATGTGGTAACCAACTAAAGTTAGCTATACGTTATAATATGTAATATAATCAACATTATACTATATAATAAAAGTTTCTGAAAAAGATTATTATCTATATTCGGCCAGGCTATCAACAAGTCAAAAAAAAAAAAAAACAAGTCAATATATATATATAATTTCTACGCCCAAAATTAGAATATTGGAAAAATATTACTCTAAATATGTTATATATCACGAACTGTCTGTCGGCAAATGTATACATATAGACATCATACATGGGCATATATTGTGATGTGATACATAGTGACAATAATTGCACATTTTCTCTTATTTAAGCACAGGGGATAAAAGCTGAAAAAACAAATTAGCAATATGGCGACTGGGGCCGACCTTAGAATAATCTTTATATATTAAGACGGTAGACATAACACACCCACAAAATAATGAAAATATAGCAAAAAAAGAAGACATAATAGGTTGAACAAATCACTGTGATCGAAGTTGAAAATAAGTTCCCCAGGCTTAAACTAACATGTTTAGGTTATTACCTCGGTAACTTGTAAATTTGTCCTGTAAAACCGTAACAATAATTAAGGTAATTACAACTAAAAAGACCTAGAAAATAGGATATTGGGCACGATGCTTACAGATTGTTTTATGTCTGGTGAGTAAATGTCTATACCTGTTTCTCAACATTTCAAGTCTCTTTAAAAACCTAGAGGATTTTTTTAGAGGATTTATTACACAGTAGGGCAATAACAAAGACCTTGCTTTTTGTCATTATAATTTTGTTTCTCACATTTATATGAAATTCCACTACTACTAATAATATGTTCAAGCACATGTTATAAGAACTTGGATCTACACACATAAATAATTTAAAATAATTTCTTCGTTTTAAACTAGTACATGATTTTTTCTAATTAGATGTTTCCTGATTTTAAAGTGTAATTGTTACTCCTAAGTTTACACATATAGTTTTTATTAACTAGATATAAATCTTAAGTAATACTCCCTCGGTTTCTAAAAAATCTATATTTTAGGATTTTCACACTTATTAAAAAAATATATCAAAATTTTAGTTACCAATACATTATTTTTCGTAATCAACTATTTCCCACAAGTTTTCACCAATAGAATTTTAATAAATACAATTATATTTTTTTAAGTTTACAATTTATATTTAATTTATCCATTAAAAATATGAAAAATGTATCTTTTCGAAACAATTTTTTTTTTCTAAAACATTGATCTTTTAGGAACGGAGGGAGTATTTACTAAAATGAAGCTTGAAAATTGACTATTATATATATATTTAAATAACATTTATTATTATAAAAACAAATTTTTTTTTCTATACCATCTTAGCGATGGGGTATTTATCTAATCTTGGTAAAATATGGCCTTTGGATTTTTACTAATCTACATAATTGCCTTTTAATAATCTCACCACTTTAATTAGGGGTGTGCGTTCGGGTATCCGTTCGTGTCCGGATCGAGTATTTCGAATATTCGGATATTTCGGTATGGGAGTATAAAACTCGTTCGGATATTTTCTAACTTCGGATCGGGTTCAGATATTTTCACTTCGGGTTCAGATAATTTCGGATATATCCAAACTCGAGACATAAAAAAATTGAAATGAATGTTATGTTATGTCTTCAAATCATTCCTAATAATATAAATAGTCTTAAAATACATGAAATGAGAACAAAACAACACTAATTCGTCCAAAAATATAGTGAAAACATCAACAAAGTTCATAGATTAAGCAAACAAACAGAAACAAGCTAAAATAGTTTCTACTTCCAAACATAGCTAATAAACTAAATGATTAATAGATTTGAATATAAATTTTAAAACTAAAAAAAAGACACTAATTTGGTTATTGTTTTGAAATTTTGGATACAATTTTAGTTAATGTACAAAACAAAAAGCTTGAAAAGTTTTTCAACTTTGTAACAATCCATAATTATATGTATATTATCTGATCTCTAAGCTATGTGTAGCATTAATATAAATATTTTGAATAAAATGAGAGAAGTAAACTAAAAATATAAGCTTAATTATACATATATTCGGTTATTTTCGGATATCCATTCGGGTTCGGATATTACTCATTCAGGTTCGGATATCCAAACTCTCCCAACTCAATACCCGTTCAGGTATTTTGCTACTTCGGTTCGGATTTCGATCCGGAATTTTTCGGGTATTGGGTTCGGATGCGGCTTCGGATATCGGGTAAAATGCTTATGCCCAATTTTAACTATTCAAATCACTCTTGTCCCTCTCTCTTCATCATTACATGTTTATTAAAAAACAAATTGGCCTTAGCCTTAATCATTTGCAGCTTGCGCCTCTCTCTCTTCCACCATTGACTCTCTCTCTCTGGAATCAATCCTTTATTTATGTGACTGTTTACACTTTCACAACAATAAAAAAAAGGTTGTGGAAGTAGTAACCTCTGTTATGGACTGCGGTGGATCTCTCAGAACCACCGAGCTTCCCTGAGTTGACACCGATCTGTGAGATCGATCCAGAGAGATTTGCTTAGCGTTCCGACAACATGAATACCGGTGGTCGGTTAATCGCCGGTTCTCACAACAGGAACGAGTTTGTTCTGATCAATGCCGATGAGAATGCCAGAGTAAGACAAGAGATCTCCCAATTGTTTCCAAAGTATCTCTCTTTCGATCTGGGTTTCTCTGTTCCTGTCCGAAAGTCTTTTCCTTTTTTTTGTTTTCTGGATCTGGGTTTGACCCGTCGAATTCAATTAAGATTTTATAGTTTCTATTAGATTCAGCTAGAACAGTTTCTGTCGGTGGGGAAGATTTGTCCGGATTTGACTTGTCTGAATCCTCCAGTTTCTTCAGACAAGAGTTTGTTTCCACTTCCCGACAATAATAAGTACATTCAGAATCTGTCAATGTGAAAGTGTTAGAGATTGTGTTGTTTTAAGTAGTGAATCCGACGTCGTTTTACTATGATCTGATGATTTTTAAAATGCTGTTGTAATTGTGCAGATAAGATCAGTGCAAGAGCTGAGAGGACAGACATGCGAAATCTGCAGAGACGAGATCGAATCAACCGTCGAAGGAGAACCGTTCGTGGCCTGCAACGAGTGTGCCTTCCCTGTGTGTAGGCCTTGCTACGAGTACGAGAGACGAGAAGGCAATCAAGCTTGTCCTCAGTGCAAGACCCGTTACAAGCGGATTAAAGGAAGTCCGAGGGTCGAGAACGACGAAGAGGAAGATGACGTTGATGATATAGACAATGAGTTCGAGTACGGGGGCAATGGGATTGGGTTTGATCAGGTCTCTGAAGGTGTGTCGGTGTCTCGTCGCCACTCCGGTGATTTGGATTCAGCTCCTCCTGGCTCTCAGATTCCACTCCTGACTTATGGAGACGAGGTTAATAAGTCTCATTAGCTATCACAAGACATCTTTAAGTAACTTTATCTAATTTGTTTTTATCACAGGACATTGAGATATCGTCTGACAGACATGCTCTTATTGTTCCTCCTTCACTTAGTGGTCATGGCAGTAAAGTCCACCCGGTTTCTCTCTCTGACCCAACCATTGCTGGTAAGTTCTTGCATTTTAACTACTTAACTAGTTTTTGACCCGCGCGGTTAAAATTTATTTATTGAAAACTAAAAATATACGTATGTATACATTTGTTTTTAAAGCATAGATAATTAACTTAAAATTTGTATAAATATAATTTTATGAAAAATAAGTAATTTGTGTATAGTAGTTTTATTTATATTTTTAAGTTTAAAATTATAATCTAAATGTATTTTTAAGTACTTAAATGAGAGTATTATCAATGATTACTGAGTTTTTTCAGTTGCTTTGTGTAAATTGCAGCACATCCAAGACCAATGGTACCTCAGAAAGATCTTGCGGTTTACGGTTATGGAAGCGTGGCTTGGAAAGATCGTATGGAGGAATGGAAAAGAAAGCAGAACGAGAAACTTCAGGTGGTTAGACATGAAGGTGATCCTGATTTTGAAGATGGTGATGACATCCCAATGTAAGAAACATTACACACTTTTTGTTTATGTCTCTGTTCCGTTCCTTATGAAGCATTTTTTTGTGTGTGTATTGTTAGGATGGATGAGGGAAGGCAGCCATTGTCTAGGAAGATCCCAATCAAATCAAGCAAGATTAATCCGTACCGGATGTTGATTGTTCTGCGTCTTGTGATTCTTAGTCTCTTCTTCCACTACCGTATTCTCCACCCGGTCAAAGACGCATATGCACTGTGGCTTACCTCTGTGATTTGTGAGATATGGTTTGCTGTTTCTTGGGTTCTTGATCAGTTCCCTAAGTGGTACCCAATCGAACGAGAAACATACCTGGACAGGCTCTCATTAAGGTAACTTGAAACACACACACAACACTTGTTAATGTTAAAGACTTGTTTTTTGGTCACCGTTCTCTAAAACTCGGTCTTAAACAAAACATTTTTTCTTAAATAATATTTATAAAAATTCGGTCTAGACACCCGCTTAATCAATAATTCTCTATAAAATGTCTAATTACCGGCTAACGATTTATTGGGTTTTGGTAATATAATTTTTACAAATTAAAAATAATCGGTTTAGACGCCTGCCTAATCAATAATTCCCTATAAAGTGTCTAATTATACCCTCTAATGATTTCTTGAACATTGGTTTTGGTAAAATGATTTTTACAAATTAAAAAAAAAAATCGGTTTAGACACCCGCCTAATCAATAATCCCCTGTAAAATGTCTGATTACGGTTTAACGATCTCTTAATAATTGGTTTTGGTAATATTAATTTTTTACATTTTTTTTTGTGTTTGCAGATATGAAAAAGAAGGGAAACCATCAGAACTATCCCCTGTAGATGTATTCGTCAGTACAGTGGATCCTTTAAAAGAGCCTCCGCTCATTACAGCCAACACTGTCTTGTCTATCCTCGCAGTTGATTACCCGGTTGATAAAGTTGCTTGTTACGTATCCGACGACGGTGCTGCTATGCTCACTTTCGAAGCTCTTTCAGAGACAGCAGAGTTCGCGAGGAAATGGGTTCCTTTCTGCAAGAAGTACTGCATCGAGCCGCGTGCCCCTGAGTGGTACTTCTGCCATAAGATGGACTACTTGAAGAACAAAGTCCATCCTGCATTCGTCAGGGAACGGCGAGCCATGAAGGTTACTACTTACTTAATTGCTTCTTTATAATGGGGTTGGATACTGATTGTGTGGTTTTTGACAGAGAGATTATGAAGAGTTCAAAGTTAAGATCAATGCTTTAGTTGCAACGGCGCAGAAAGTGCCTGAGGAAGGTTGGACTATGCAAGACGGCACGCCTTGGCCTGGTAACAGTACAAGAGATCATCCCGGCATGATCCAGGTGAGTCTTTAAACCTTTCTTTGTAATGTTTTTTGTGTCTGAAACTTTCTTGTAATAGGTTTTCCTTGGAAGTGATGGCGTGCGTGACGTCGAAAACAACGAGCTGCCTCGTTTGGTTTACGTCTCTCGTGAGAAGAGACCTGGATTCGATCACCACAAGAAGGCTGGAGCTATGAACTCTCTGATACGAGTCTCTGGTGTTCTATCAAACGCTCCTTATCTTCTCAACGTGGATTGTGATCACTACATCAACAACAGCAAAGCGCTTAGAGAAGCAATGTGTTTCATGATGGATCCTCAGTCAGGAAAGAAGATCTGTTACGTTCAGTTCCCTCAGAGATTCGATGGGATCGATAGGCATGATCGGTACTCAAACCGCAACGTCGTGTTCTTCGATGTAAGTAGTACTACATACATTCACCATCTTCTTGAACATCCAACTAATGAATCTTTTTGGTTCTTGCAGATCAATATGAAGGGTTTGGATGGGTTGCAAGGACCTATCTATGTCGGAACAGGTTGTGTTTTCAGGAGGCAGGCGCTTTATGGATTTGATGCGCCGAAGAAGAAGAAGGCGCCGCGTAAGACATGTAACTGCTGGCCAAAATGGTGTTTCCTTTGCTGTGGTTCGAGGAAGAACCGTAAGGCGAAGACGCTGGCTGCTGCTGATAAGAAGAAGAAGAATAGGGAAGCGTCTAAGCAGATCCATGCGTTGGAGAATATTGAAGAGGGTCCTGTCTCCAAAGGTATGTACACTACAGTTCTTGTTTGTGTTTTAACTCGTTTGGTGTTGTTGCTGATGAAAATGTTATATAGGCTCTAATGTAGAACTATCAAGCGAGGTGATGCAACTGAAGTTGGAGAAGAAGTTTGGGCAGTCTCCTGTTTTTGTTGCGTCTGCTCGTATGCAGAACGGTGGGATGGCTAGAAACGCTAGTCCTGCTTGTCTGCTTAAAGAAGCTATCCAAGTTATTAGTTGTGGATATGAAGATAAAACTGAATGGGGCAAAGAGGTACGCAGCTCCTGACTTTTCTACACATTTTCTTGTAGGGGGTGTTCAATTCAGGTCCGGTTCAGTTATTTTCGGTTTATAAAAATTAGGTACTATATTAGAACCGTATCTATTTTGGTTTGGTTTTATTTTATATCAAACCAATAACGTTTATTCGGTATTACCAAATCCAAACCACTTACTCTACTTCTGTTTGGTTTTAATTGGTTCGGTTTTAGGGATTGAACAACTCCTATTTTCTTGTATTTATGCAATAGATTCTTGATTTTGATGATGACCCTTTTGTGACAAAAAAAAACACAGATTGGGTGGATCTACGGTTCTGTTACAGAAGATATTCTCACGGGTTTCAAGATGCATTCTCATGGATGGAGGTCTGTTTACTGTACACCTAAGTTACCTGCTTTCAAAGGATCAGCTCCTATCAATCTTTCAGACCGTCTTCATCAAGTTCTTAGATGGGCGCTTGGGTCCGTTGAGATTTTCTTGAGTAGGCATTGTCCTATTTGGTATGGTTATGGAGGTGGTTTGAAGTGGCTTGAGAGATTGTCTTACATTAACTCTGTGGTTTACCCTTGGACCTCTCTCCCACTCATTGTGTACTGTTCTCTCCCTGCCATCTGTCTCCTCACAGGGAAGTTCATCGTTCCCGAGGTAATTCTATCATCATGAGCTCTCAAAGTATGCATGCGGGTTTGGCTGGTCCGGGTTATTTGGGTTTTTGGTTAGTTCAGTTCAATATAAATGTTACAAATTAACCTGAAATAAAGTTCGATTTGGTATTCGGTTAGTTTGTTTTTTTTGAAAATTCTACCGAAATTTTTGATTTCGGCTTTTGTTTAATTTTGTTAAAATTTCAGATAAATTCTGTTAATTTTGGTTAGTTCGTTTATTTCGGTTCGGGGTTTTTTGTATGGTTCGGGTATAATTTGTTTTTTAAAGGAAGAAAACCGAAATTTTGGTTCGGTTCAAACTCTCAGGCCTAATTTAAACTGTTCTTGTTCCTTATTTTGCAGATTAGCAACTATGCGAGTATCCTCTTCATGGCCCTCTTCTCGTCCATTGCAGTAACTGGTATTCTCGAGATGCAATGGGGGAAAGTGGGTATCGATGACTGGTGGAGAAATGAACAGTTTTGGGTCATTGGAGGTGTCTCTGCTCATCTCTTTGCTCTCTTCCAAGGTCTTCTCAAGGTTCTTGCTGGTGTAGACACTAACTTCACGGTCACATCAAAAGCAGCTGATGACGGAGAGTTCTCAGACCTTTACCTCTTCAAATGGACTTCACTTCTCATCCCTCCAACGACTCTTCTCATCATAAACGTCATCGGAATCGTAGTGGGAATCTCTGATGCTATAAGCAATGGATATGACTCATGGGGACCGCTTTTTGGAAGGTTGTTCTTTGCACTTTGGGTGGTCATTCATCTTTACCCTTTCCTTAAAGGTTTGCTTGGGAAACAAGATAGAATGCCGACCATTATTGTCGTCTGGTCGATCCTCCTGGCCTCTATTCTTACACTTCTTTGGGTGAGGGTTAATCCGTTTGTGGCGAAAGGTGGTCCTGTTCTTGAGATCTGCGGTTTAGACTGCTTGTGATTTGATCAAGAGAGGTTAAGTACCTCTTTAAGACTATGATTTAATTTTTGTTTACGTGATTGTTATTCTTGCAAGAATGTGTTGTAGATATAGATGAAAGAAGGTTTGATGTCTATTTGTTTTGTTCTTTGGTCGTGAGAGAAAAAGATTTGTCAAGTTATTCTTTAATTGAATACTTCTGATCTCTTTTGAATATTACACAAGAATTGTTTCAATCGGTAATATTTTTACGAAAAAAACTTTTGATTATCTTTATTCGAAGGAAAATGTGTGTTTCTCTGATTTAGTAATTACAATGATTATCTTTAACTGAATGGCCCACGAGTATTAAACACGCTCGACAATTTGTTTTTTTTTTTTGTGTTTTAACTATGTTTTGACAAGTGACAGGGTGCTTTCATTTCAGCAAGCTGCACCATTGAGGATTAGTTTAGTAGATACATATGAAATGGACAACTTTTCCAGTATTGTTATTATAGAAAACGTGATTCGTTTTGTCACATCTCAACAAGAAGACACGTGTGTATGAATGTATATAATGTCTACTGTTCATTTGGCTGCTGAAATATAAATGTGGGACTTGGGGTTGTACGTACGTAAGTGACACAGTAGCATAAGGATCTATGGAATGTTAACTCAGATAGTAGTATTGGTTATTATTAGTTGTGATGTGATATTCAATTTGACGGTTGATTCTTTTTAGGATATTGTTTTGATCGAAATAAAATAGTGGTTGACTTGTCGGTGTTGAGAGTTGTCTGACTATTTTTGGCAAAGTCAGCTTTCTTTCTGCCGCATGTTATATAGGATTTTAGTATACTTTGATTTTCAGTGCTCTTGTATAAGCGGTCTGATGATAAGTCTTAACCTTTGCATGTATATATGAATTGATCGAGTTTTTAAATTGGTTAAAATATATTAAAGAATGTTTACCCTGTTTAGTGAGAACCCAAATTTGAATTCTGTTTCATTTCTATATATATCAACATGCAAATATAAAACACCGTACGTGCTGGATACAATGTATCAATATAATGTATTTTAATATATTAACAAAACGATAAATATGAATTGACCGAGTTTTAAATTGATTAAATAAAGATTGGAGAATGTTTACCTGTTTAGTGAGAACTCAAATTTGGATTCTGTTTCATTCATATATATCAACATGCAGATATAAAACAGCGTGCTGGATACAATGTATCGACGTAATGTTTTAATATTTAGAAAGATGTAACAAAAACGACATAAGCGTTACCTAATTAGTAGGAGTTTTCTTTTGGTAAAGTCCATATATAGTAGCTAGTATTTAAAAATAACATAGTAGAATCCGAATTTTCACGTCGACAAACATCTTTTCAAAGCATATTTTAGTTATATGTTTCTGCGACTAAAGCTGTATTATTATTAAATGATTAATAATCCGTAGTTCCGTACAAATAACCTCTGGCTATTTCAATTAATTATTAGACGACTATCAAGTTGTGATGCCAAATTGCCAATTGTTGAGGATATTTATATACAAGTGGCAAATGGCAGTAGCTTTCAGATTTTATCTTTTAATTAGTAAGTAGTTAAGTACATATAGATCGAAATGAAAAATGAAAAGGTTAAACATAACTATTATTCCCTTTTTCATACGAATATTTTTTCTTTAATTTGTCCTATGAAGATATGAAGATACATTAAACGTCCACAAGTTATCAACCAAATAAAGTAATTTTCCCATTGAATATATACGATTTTGGTGCCTTTGTGCATAAATTATGGATGTGATTGGTTGAAGCCGTAGCTTTCTATTTTTTGCTCTAAGATTTAGGTTTTAAATTTTTAGTTTTGGCTTTAATTTATTTTGCTGTAGAAATTTTTTCAGAGTACTAGCAAGCTCTAGAGAAAGTGCTTTCTAAATCTAACATATTTCATATTTTAATGTTTTGGTTTTGGATTCAATTTTAAAGATAAAAGTATGATTGCTTTTAAAAATGGATGTAGAAATTAAAAGTCTGTCTACATCTTCTGAAATAAAAGCATGATTGCTTTAAAAGATGGCTCTAGAAATTAAAAAGGATGTCCACATCTTCTAAAGACACTACCAATCACCCCTATATGATATTAGTTGTATTAAAATGAATGTGGTATGCCGTAGAAACATTATGCTACAGTTGAAGGCAAAACAATAGTAGTATGCTGTAGAAACATTATGCTATAGAAACAGTATCCTTTCAAAAATGCAATTAATATTGTGATTGGTAGAGCAGTAAATGATATATATATATATATATATATATATATATATATATATATATATATAATTAGTATATCATATATAATTAGCTTATTTCTGAATAATATAAATATATTATATATTATATTTATATTTTAATTTTTATATTTTTATTGGCAATAATCTATATTTTAAATGCAGAATAATTTTATTAAAAAACAATTTTTATTTTTATTTTTCAAAATTTTAAATTTATTTAAAGTTTTATTTTTAAAATTTAAAATTTTATTTTTAAAAATTTTAAATTTATTTAAAAAATAATATTTTAAATTTTAAATTTTAAATTTTTTTTATTTTATTTTAAAAAAATTAATACGAATTTTATTTTTTATTTTTAAAAAATATAGTTTTTGTATATAAATATAATTTGTGATATTATTATATAAAATAAGTTAATTTTATTAAATTATTATAAAGATTTTATATATTATATATTCAAATGCTCTATTAAAAACTTTATATGAAAACATTGATTAGAGAGCATTTGAAGAGCATTTGTATCGTTTAAATAGCAATTTAGGCTTCTACCTACTAGTTTGATACGATATATTACTTATCTTAATCTATTAAAACAGGAGTACAAATTTGAATTAACCCTGATTATTCCTAAATATTTACAATTTAATGCCACTGAAGTTATAAATATTATTTACTTTAATTAATGTTGTATTTTCCAATTAATAAATGCATTTTCCTAATTCTAATTCTTACCTACAAAAACAGAAACAATTAATTGAACGTAATCTGTTTTTATTAACTAAACTACAGTGTGAGAAATCTCAGGAAAATGAAATCCTTTTCCTCCAAACTAAAACCTGCAGCTTTCTTATTCACCTATAGCTCATGAACTTGTATACAGAGCAATGGAACATAACTTAGTTTTTTTTTAAACAAAAATCATGACTTCGAGTCTTCATTGCTATATATCATACATATATTAATAATTATTCCTCCACAAGTCCAATGTTCAATCACGTTCTAATTGGTATCATATTATTGTAACCTTCAATCACGTTCTAATTGGCATCATATTGCTGTAACCTATAACTGAGATAGATACATATTTATTTCTTTATGAATAAAATTCAAATCATCTATACAAATCGATTTTCTAATCTTTCTAAACAAACCAAATCAATAAATTCAGAATCAAAACAGAATATCTTTTATTAGTCTATCCAAACCTATAATCAATGTCGGAATCTTTACTATACCTATAAAATATAGAAACTATAGCCTAAATTTTCGCTATTTATTATATTTATGTAAATAATATATCATCTAAAATTGTTTCGAAATCAATTCTTCATCCCCTGACATGCGGAAGAGTCAACAGTAGATTCAATATTTTTTGAATAATTTGTATCCCAGCAGTATTTTTTTTTATAAAACATAAGCCCAAAATAGTTTGGTATATGTTAAATAATTTTTTGACACATACATACCGATAATTTTCTATTTCTTATGATTTTAATTGAGTAAAGTGTTTTGTATATCTATCATAATTTCTAAACTCCTATGTAATATAAATTTTTGTAATATTTTTACTATTAGATTTGGAAATATTTTATTCAATTACTTCAAAATCTTTTTAATATTAGATTTTGAGGTATTTTAATATTCGAGTTAGACATCTATCTTATTAAATTAGTACTTTTATAAATTGTTTAGAAACATGGATAACAAAATAAATAAATAATATAATGTTGTTTGGAAACATGGATAACAGTATATTAAGAAAAAAAAAAGTAATAGGCTTATCTTATTAAGAAAAATTGGAAGTCCATTATGTTATATTTAAAAGTAACGAGTTTATGTTACTTGATATACATATTTCAAATCAAAATAATAATTAAAATTGATTTATATCAAAATTTATTCAAAAAATACATATATTCAAAATTTGATTTTTACTAAAATATTTTTCAATAACCATTATAATTTTATTTTTAATATATATAAAAAAAATACAATACAAAGCTCAATATCAAACACCAACTTTTTTTTTTTGTCATCAACAATACAGACTCATATTGATTCTGCGAACCAAACCGGGTGATCTTTCACATTAAATTATGGTTTTTATATTTCACATTAAATTTTTAAAATATAATATATGTGATTACTTATATGATGGTACTTCTAAAATATGATTAATTATATGATGACACAAATATGATATATAATAGTGACTAGGGATTGGTGTTCGGGTACCTATTCGTGTTTGGTTCTGGTCTGTTTGGGTTTCGGTTTTTTAGGGTCAAATATTTCAGTCTCATTCGGGTATTTCTAAATTTCAGTTCGGGTTCGGTTTGTATCTTTGGGGGTTCGGTTCGGATTGGAATAACCCATTTAAACTATTTTTAAAATTTTCAAATTCATTATATACTCTAAATTTCTCGAAATCTAAAAACAAAATAATATATTACATATAAATTTGAATAACATATGTTAGAGTACCTAAACTTAAGATATAAATTGGTTTGGTTTAAATATTTGTATAGAGAATCAATTATTGTTTTAAGTATTTTTGTTTTGCGTATACTTTAACTATTTTAGATATTTACTTTTGAATATTTGTATATATTTTCAAGTATTTAAACTAACTTAAAAGTATGATATATATTCTGGATGTTTTTATGTACATTAAATTTAAAAATAATTAATATATATAATTATATAAATCTATTTCGGATACATTTAGATACCCTCTAAATACCAAAATTTTGAGTAATTCAGATATTTAATCGATTTCGATTCGAGTTTGGTACTATTTTTTCGGATTGGAATCGGTTCAATTCTTCGGATTCGAGTTTTTGCCTAACCCTAAATAGTGACATGAAAATAAATAGCAACATATTTCTGAAAAATGCATCCGCGCGGGCGCGCGTGTCAAAATCTACTCCCTCCGTTCCTTAAAGATACATATTCTAGAGAAAATTTTTGTTCCTAAAAGATCCATTTTTTACATTTTCAATCTATGTTTTATTAACTAATTGCAAATTTCAAAAAAATTAATTGCACTAATTGATTTTTTATTGGCTTAAAATTTAGAAAGAACATAAACACAAAAAATTATGCAAGTTTAATGTGTTTTATTAAAATGTGTGAAAAACTAGAATATGAATTTTTTTTAGGAACAGAGGGAGAGGGAGGGAGTAGTTTATTTAATGGGAAAAGACAAGTTGATGTCGAAAAGACATTATCGTATACGCCTTAAGTAATTAAGTTGTTTTTTTTTTAAACGAGTAATTAAGTTGTTCATGACTAGTTCTCTGGTTTTGCGCATTAAAATAGTTATAAATTTGCAAGTTGAAGGGATATTATTTTAACCAAAATAGGGGATATTCTTAAAATAATCCTTGTTTTAATTGCCGTGTTAATGCAAATTAACCAGGGATTAGGTTAGGCATTATAGCATTAGCACACACATGGTGAATAATGTCATTTAATAATCGTTGAGTTTCCGTAGTTGAATCGATCTCATCTTTGAATGCCTTAACTACACTCCATACTAATCAACCCGGGAATGTTTTTTTTTTTGAAGAATTGACAGGTGAAAAGCTTTTCCAGATATCATCGTACAATATCGAGAAAATAAACATTCATTACGTAATATCAATACTATTAAATTAGGAACATGAACTATTGATAGAGGTTTAGTCCAACTATTTATTCCATTTATTTAAGGAATCTACATAGATAAATTTTTTTTTGGCTCAACTGAATCTAAACACAATTGAATAACCGTAACTACTTTTACTAATCTAAATACTTCATTTCGTTACATTCAATTTAGTGTAATCCCACAATACACACAATACACGGGATCCACTTCTTTCCACTACATATTATTTGACGTTTTCAGATATTAATAAGGGATAATAATTGTGTCTTCATTTTGTTTATACCAAATGCAGATGGCATTGGGTAAATAACAGTTACAGTAAATTGCATATTAAAGTCTATAATAAACACATTAAAATTGCATAATTGTTTAACAGAGGAAGTAGTACGTGTATATCCCCTATATATTATTTCAGAAGCATTATAACTTTTTTTTGTAGTCACATGTCATCACTAGAATGATTCTTAGAATCATTAGAGAAATATGTTGGTCCATCTAATTATATAATAAGTTTTTTATTAAACTAACAATAAATTCATCATTAATGTACTTTATTACTTCCTTAAATAAAATTTACGAAATTGCCTAATGTGGCTAAAGTATATATGACAATTAATGATTTTGAATGATAAAGATTTGATAAAAAATAATGTATCTTCTATCATATTTGTTTAATTTTAAACTATTAAATAAATTAAACAACCACAATAAACATATAATAAAAATTTAGATTTTTATGTATATATTGTATTTTGAATTTTTACAAACGACTATAAATTACTAAAACTGTTAAAAGTCTCACAATCAAATTTTATGATCCATGCTTTAAAATTTTTGTTATGAAAAAATACAAATGAGTACAAAAATTATATAAGTAAAAGTCTAATTTAATTAATTATTAAGATTAATATATATATCGTTTTAAATTAAACTATAAACCATATAAAATACAATATTTTAGTTTCAAAATTTACAACAATATCATATATTTGAATTATTATACTCTCTCTGTTTCATACTATTTTATGTTTTGATTTAGTGCACAAAAATTAAGAAAATTATATTTTTAAAAATATATTTTAAAGATATAATTTTAAAATCAGTTACCCATTATAAAAAAGACCATATAATCTAGTTGGTTGAACAATTTTCAATAGAATTAAAGTTAATCTTAAAATCTCAAATCTTCATGTAAATTTGAAACAAAATAATCCTTCTAAAATATCATCTATATTGAAACGGAGGGAGTATATGTTAAAATAAAAATATTTTAAATCTGAAAACCATACCAACATCTTAGGAAATGAATTGATATATTTTTAAGACAGGTATAACAAACACATTAATTTTTTATATTAATAATCTATAAAAAAAATTGACTAATACGAAACAAGTTAAATACTTAAGAAATATATTGTAATAAATATTAAATATTTTTGAATACATATGTATACTATTAAATACTTAAGAAATATATATATATATATATATATATATATAAACTGATAGAAATATATTCTTAAGTTTGTTTACTATAAAATAAAACTTTAAAAGTTAATTAATATTAAATTAATTAGTGGTGAAACAGGTTATTAATGACTTTTAATTTTTATAATTAAAGGTTTTATAGGTTATTTCAGTAAACATGCAGACTATTTATCAAGTATGAAAATGAGCAGACATAACATATTAACATATTTCTATTAAAAAATTGAACCAATACAAGAGATGTAACAAAAAATTAAAAATTATGTATATACAAATTAAGCGCAAAACGGGTAAAAGTTTAAAAATAATTATGTACAAAATTTTAAAATAGATTATATACAAATTGAGCGTAAAACAGGTAAAAGGTTTAAAATGGTTATGTACAAAAATAATTCTATACTTCACTAAACACAAATATAATTACAAGAAAACATAAATATATAAATTAAATTTCTCAAAGAAAATTATAACAAAAAATATACCCATCATCTAGTTCTCCTCAAACATCAGGCTACTTAAAATGCCACATCATAACAGTAGAGTTTTAACAATTTTTGTATCTTTTATTTTTGTATCTTAAACCCTATAATAGTTTTGCTAACGTGAAAAAAGAAGAATTTGTAGTTTACAAAAAAAAAGAAAAAAAAAGAAGAATTTGTGGCTGTTTGATTAACCAGATACTGTATAGTATATATGGTTTTGTTACTTTTCAACGATATGGAAGTGTCGTACTCACATGTAAAAAGGTAAAAATAGCGACTACGTTAACTTGGGAGCACACTCAAGTTTATAGATTGTTTGAAAACCAAAGTCAAACGATGTCATTTCGAGACAATCCTCAAGTCACACCTACTATAAAATAAAACAAACTAGATTAAGATCCGCACCTTGCGCGGAATAAAAATTATATATATAAATTATTTTATGTATTATATGTTCTTACATATTATGAAATAATAAATATATATTAAATAATTAAAAGTCAGTAACTATTACATATATAATAAAATTGGTGAGAACGTATAAATCAATTTTATTAATACAAACAATTTTTTAAAAAAATTTGATAGGATATGTAATTAAATTTAAATGATATTAACATACATAGTATATTTTTAATATTAATGTCTTTTTTTTTAATGGTGTTTTCTACTCATATGTTTTTTTTATCATGTGTATTTTTAATAACAAAAACTTTAAATTACTGATAACAAAATTTTCATTGTGGGACTAATAATTTTAGAAATTGATAATTTAAAAAAATTTATCAATGTTAGTTCAAAACTTTTATCAAAAAAATTATTCAAAGTAAATTTTGAAACTAAAATATTTATTTATTCAATATGGTTTATAGTTTAATTTAGAATGATATATATATACATATATATTTTAAATCTTAATGATTAATTAAATTAGACTTTTACTTATATGATTTTGTAATCATTTGTATTTTGTCATAACAAAAATTTTAAACCATGGATCGCAAAATTTGAATGTGAGACTTTTAACAATTTTAGTAATTTAT
Organism: Brassica napus; assembly: GCF_020379485.1. Taxonomy (NCBI): domain Eukaryota; kingdom Viridiplantae; phylum Streptophyta; class Magnoliopsida; order Brassicales; family Brassicaceae; genus Brassica; species Brassica napus. The sequence goes on from NC_063445.1 coordinate 56,849,510, forward strand.
AGTCATTTTTTAAAATTCAAAATATAAAATATACAGAAAAATCTAAATTTTTATAATATGGTTATTTTGTTTTTTAAAGTTATTTTAATAGTTTTAAATTAAACAAATTTGATAGAAGATACATTTTTTTTTATCAGATCTTTTTTATTCAAAATCATTAATTGTCATATATACTTTACCCACATTAGGCAATTCCGTAATCTTTATTTAAGGAAATAATAATTGACATTAATAATGAATTTATGGTTAGTTTAATAAAAAGTTGATTATATAATTAGATGGACCAACCTATTTCTCTAGTAATTCTAAAAATCATCCTAGTAATGACATGTGACTACAAAAAGAAGTTGTAATGTTTCACAAATAATATATAGGGGATTTATAGTGGACCATTCTATTCTTTTCTTTTAGGTGCAAGGACCATACCATTCTTGGAAGTAGTGTTTTAATATAATGTGTTATGATTTTGAAGTTAATTCAAAAATCTTCTTCATTTATGAGCTTTTTTTTTTTTTTTTGTTTAACCAGGTGGTGGGTTCGGGCCTTCGGCCCTACTCCCTCCCCCTAGGCCCGGAGTCAGTCTGCGTCTGTACCGGTTAAGGTCCTGGACACTCTTCCCACGGTGGATCGAACCCAGGAGCGCAATAACACCAACGCCTGCGCTTAAACCAACTGAGCTGCCACATCCGTGGTTTCATTTATGAGCTTTTTAACAAAAAAACAATGGAACAATTTTTAAAACTTTCCTAGATTCTATATATAAGATGTATTCATACAAGTTAACGAATTTTAAAACATGTAATAATGTTCTTATGTAAGAGTCTATTAATGTTTGAGAATGTGTTATGGACTTTGTTTAATAACCCAGTTGACAAAAAAAAAGTTTGAGAATGTATTAAACATTTAGAGTCGACAAGCAAGAAAAATCGAAAACGAAGAATATCTCCTGGGTCAAACGGTCAAAGATAATCACGTGTGCCGGTGTGCGTTGGCCTTTCACCACCGACACCGTCCTTTGACGTCGGCACGAACCAACACCGCACAGCACTGATTCTCTCAACTTGACCTTCAAGCTAACCGTTTAGGCAAATATTTTATTTATGGTTTACTTATTTTTTTTAACAATTCATCTTATAGTGATTATAGAAATCACCGAACATTAAATAAAGTAATTAATAATCGTGTCTGAATGTCTCCATATATTAACAGTGTTTATGTTGACAAAAAAAAACAGTGTTTATAGCTTTTGGTTTTACTTTGCAACTTGGCTAGTTAATGACACTATAATCCCCCTAGAGCTAAATCCTACCAATAGATATCTTAGTTAATTGAAGTTTATTAGGCTCGTTTAAGTTTTGATAACAACACTTAACACTTCAATTGCATGTCGACGAAATTAAATATCTCCCAAGTTCCAGAAGTTTCATCGTCCACTACTTTTTTATTGTTTCTAAAAATAAATGATTTTAAATTCATAAATAGTTTTGGAAAATATTTCAAAAGTGTATTTTATTAATTAATAATGATAAACTGTAAACTGTTAACAAAATTTATCAAAAATATCATCAATTTGAAGTTACTGAAAATGATTAATTATAAAATATATATTTTAATTATATTTTTAATTCGTGAAAGTATGAAAATTTTATTAATTTGAAATAGAGGGAGGAAATATACGTACACACTCATACAGTGTTCAATTTGTATAAATTTGTTCATATTGACCTGAATCACCAAAACCAAATTTTCTTCTGTTATTATAGCTCAACTTTATAATATTTAGTTATTTGCTTTATTTTATAGATAGAAAAGTGCATGTTTTCCTTCACATTCACACGGCAAGAAAGAGAGAAACCGACTCTTTGATTTGGCGGCGCTGAATAAAAAAAGGTTTATACAGCAAAAATATTTGTATATCTATCAGCTTAACTCCTCTATCTTAAAAACATCTTGTAAAATCTCTGTTTTTCTTTCTCTCTCTCTCTCTCTCTCTCTCTACAGAGTTTTCTTTCTCTCTAAGAAAAACATTCTTTTAAAAAAAATTCAGGGTTTATAAGGTTTAAGTTTCAGAAGAGGTTTATTAGAACGAGAGATTTTTTTATGTGCACCTTAAAAGTGGCAAACCAGGAAGATAACGTTGGTAAAAAAGCCGAGCCGACCACTCGAGAAGATGATCACCGGACGTTATCAGACATGGATCAATGGTTTTACTTATTCCCGGCCGAAGACAGCCACCTCCACCGTGATAACGCTCTTACGCCTCCACCATCGTCTCTTATGCCCAGTTTTAGCAGAGAGATGGAGATGTCTGCGATCGTCTCTGCTTTGACACATGTCGTCTCTGGAAATGTTCCTCCTCATCAACTCGTTGGCCGTGGAGAGGGTACTTCGAATTCCTCCTCGTCCTCCGGGCAGAAGAGGAGGAGGGAGGTTGAGGAAGGTGGCGGTGGCGGTGGAGGTAAAGCAGTCAAGGCAGCTAATACTTTGACGGTTGATCAATATTTCTCAGGCGGTAATTCTAGTTCAGGAGGTAAATTTTGCTGGCTTATTTTAAATCATGTCATCCGGCTACGATATTAATACAAACTACTATGCATGTTTTAAAACAAATTCGTATACGATCATTTCTTTCAAATTTTTAGTTTGTTTTGTTTAGTTTCAAAAATTATGGTAAACTTATTCATATTATATAGATTGTATAAGGTTATTTCACACATAACAAACAATTAAATTTTCTGTTTTGTTCCTAATTAACGTATTAGTTTTTTGTATTTGATATTGAATTTTTTTTTGATATTGAATTAAGAGAATATATGACTGAAAATATAAACTGACAATCAAAATAAAACAAATTTTAAAATACAGAACTACAATTAATATTGTAGTTTATATTTTAAATTAAAAAAATCTGGATAAGAATAAGATTAACAAATTATTAATCCATGCAAATAAGTAAGAAAAGCGTTGACAACATATTTTATAAAATATTAACAAATAACGAAAGTGTACTTGATTATCCTAAGACATATATACTTTAGAATTATAATAAAAAGGTCAATGTATTTATTTAACAAAATGATGATGATTATATGCCAAAGCCCCCAAAAGAATAACATTATTCGAGACATTCAATTTTATTTTATACTACTGCTTATTTTATACGTTTGTTTGTTTGCAGTGAGAGAAGCTTCGAGCAACATGTCAGGTTCAGGCCCAACATATGAGTACACAACTACAATAAACACTAACACCGAAACGTCGTCGTCGTTAAATGGGGACCAACAACCTCGAAGAAGATACAGGGGAGTGAGACAAAGACCGTGGGGAAAATGGGCGGCTGAGATTCGAGATCCTTTCAAAGCTGCTAGAGTTTGGCTCGGTACGTTCGACAACGCTGAATCAGCTGCAAGAGCTTACGATGAAGCTGCTCTTCGGTTCAGAGGCAACAAAGCCAAACTCAACTTCCCTGAAAACGTCAAACTCGTTAGACCCGCTCCAACACAATCTGTGCTGCAAACAACCGCTGTTCAGACACCAACACAGTTCAGGAAATCAAGTTCTACAAGTACCCTTTTGCCCCTAAGACCTGCCGTTGACTCTCAGCCGTTGATGCAACCGTATAACTTGAGTTACTCAGAGATGGCTTGCCATCAACATCAGTTTCAGCAACATAATCATCAACAAACTATGGATTTATACGATCAAATGTCGTTTCCGTTGCGTTTTGGTTACACCGGAGACTCAATGATGCAATCCACTTCGTCATCATCTTCTCATTCTCGTCCTCTGTTTTCTCCAGCAGCGGTTCAACCTAGCGAAACTGGTTATCTCCAGGACATACAATGGTCACCAGACAAGACAAGTAATCATAATTACAATAATAGTTCATCCTCCTAATGGAATTGCTTCATTTCCTTTTCTTTTAACTATATAGAGCTAAATAGAAAAGAGTATGATCATTGCTTGTTGTAGGGTTTAGGTTTAGGTTTGTATTGCTTCTTTCTGCCTTGCATGTTTTTCCTGTTTTTTCAACATTTTCTCTTTTTTTTTTGCATAATAATAAATTTGTTGTAAAAAGTAGGAAGAGTTTTTTTTTTTTTAACTCTGTTATGTGAACCAAACAAATACAACAAAAGTTAAATGAAGAATTTTTAGGACAGAACCTGAAAGATTCTTTCCAATGTGGGGGTGTTTGGCTACCGGTTTCTCAAGCTCTTAGTGCAGCTTTATGAATCATAGTCTCTGTGTGAATTTGACAACTCTTCTCACCAAGATCTAAAAGCTTCCATGAGTTAGAATTTCGTTGCTGTCTTTAACGATCAGACTATTCCTGATAATCACACAACCATCTCAGATAGATGCTTCTCTGCTTCCTGAAATATAATGAACCAATAGGAAGAAATTTTTTCAAAGATATAGCTGGTTACATTTAGATTGGTGTTCAAACTTATATTTGCCTCAATGGTTAGGCATAAAAGTAAATCCGCTTAAGCTCCAACAATGTTGGTATATCACAAAATGTCTCCACCTTCCTTAGGTTTCTTTTTATCTTTGGTGGTACCTGCGTTAAATACTCTCTCGGTGATCTTCATAGTAGGATTTGTGAACGGTCGATCCAAGCACAAGCGGACCTTGAGAAGTTCAGATCACCAACAATTAGCACCAGCAAAGTACAAACAAAACACACAGCCAAGGATTTGGAGAAAATAACACAAGGTCTTACTTGTTCAAGGACGAATTCAATCTTCTCAGTTTTTGCCATAGCACCAAATGTCTCCACCTATTATTCCTTCGCAATCAAATTACACGGATCAACTAAGAAAAAGATAACTACATCCTGATGGTCTAGTGGTTTCGCCGGAGCAGGAGTTTTTTTTTTTTTTTTTTTTTACTAGAAGAAGAATTGTCCCGTGGTCTAGATCAGGGATCGATTTCCCTCTAGTGCAAAATTATTAGCTCTACATGTGGCCACACGGATATGAGCCTATTGTTTACGGTCCATTTGAATAGACGGGAGAGAGTCCATACTTGGACTGCACCGGGTGAGGTTAGGTACGTGTCTTTTATAGACCGGGTTTAATTTTTTTTTTTTCAAAAGAAAAAACTAAGAAAAAGATTTCGAGATAATAGGTTTATTTAATGGGCCGATATTACGTTTACGTAATGGGCTGAGATAAACGTTTATTTAATGGGCCGAGATAATATGTATTTTTGGTTATAGCCTACTAGGTTGTTCCACATGAGTTTGTTGATTTACTTTTTTTCGTTTTCGAATGATGTCTATTTCATACATAACACATGTCCCATGAATTTATTGCGTTTTGCATCTCAGTTTGTCATGTGAAAAAAGTATTGATGATCACTAGAATCATCGAATTTGGGATATAAAGTGAGTCTCGTGAATTCTAACACGTTTATATGTGCATTGATGGACGAGTATTCTCTAGATCTCTGATATTATTTTCATACAAGGCTTATTCATTAGAAAGTTGTTTATATTAGTATTTTTTTGTTTGTTGTTTGTTATATTATCCTTTTTTGAATACCATAAAATTCGAGATCAAAGTCCGTAATCCTCTATGCCTAAAACCACAACATGTAATATTAATTTTGTCCAAACAATCAGTCAGACCAAAGACTTCTCACACAATGGACATGATCACCGTTGAGATGATGATAACATGTTGTTTGTTGTTGTGTGTATTGAAAATATAACAAAAATATATAATATGTTTATATTATTATCAGAAATATTTGAGTTTATAGTATTATAAACGACGATCGATTCAATTATCAACACATGTAATTATATAGACAATGTATCATTAAACTTAACATAAGATATTAAGAGTATATATAGTATATACACAAAATATGTATCTCCATTGATTAGTTCAATATAAAAGAAGTATATTCATTGACATTCATTCACAAACCGAAACCCATGATATAACACACACAAACTATGATTATTATATAGAATTGTTTGTATTTTTATGTTTATATAAACTCGATTATACTAAACTACATGTATACAAACTCGATTATTAATATTTTATAATTTTTATTCATAAAATATTTTAGTTCCCAATACTTGATAGTAATTTCTGTTGAATATATTATATCAATCTCGGGATATCATAGAATCTTGGGATATCTCACAAGAAATTGATAAATTCATCACGTGTTTATTAATTAGCGGTTGTGTATCGGTCTTTTCTTGTTCGCACTATTATAATCCATATCCACCAATCCATAACCATCACTTCCTCCGTCTTGCCTTGAGTTCTGAGTCTCCTGCTCCTTCTCCACAGCCAATAGCTTTCTATTCCTCACGATTTCTCCTGTGTTTCGTGCTAAAAAGCAAAAGAAAAAATCAATATTATAAACATTTTTTTGGAAATACATATTATTATTAGAAAAAATTCATTCGAGTTTGTGTATAAAATCTTGAAGGCAGCTACTTCATATAAATATTATAAACTCCTGATATGCATCTGTGTGTGTATTAGCTATAAATTTACCTTGAGCAGGAGAATAAATTAAGATGATGAGAAGAAGTGCCAGGAGGAGTGGCTTGTAATAAACCCTAACTGCCATTTTAGAAGTGACTTAGTTTATTTCTCTCTGGCTATATGTCTTTTATTGAACCTTTTTGTGTTTATATATACAAGATGAAAGATTCTGTGATGAGCTTATGGTCCCATATATTATATCAGAATTTAAGAACGTTTTGGAAGTTATTGAGACATATGGGTCTAAGGACATGACGTCGATATTTATGTGTCTTCCCCCTAACATAATTTTATATTACCTTTTTTTCAGAAAAAAAACATAATTATATATTTAAAATGACTTCACGGTTGATTGTTAAACTTTTTTTTTGCTTTAAAACGTTTGAACTATCAAATTATTTAAATTATCAAATTATTCAAGTGACTTTACTGTTGATTGTTAAACTTTTTTCTTTCTCTTTAAATTCTCTCTAATGTTGTTTTCATTTACAAGACTAAGAGAAATTATAGCAAGAGGTTATAATGAGTAAGAGGGAAATCAACAGTTTAGTTATACTTATACTAGATAGGTACGTGTAATAAGTTGATATAAACCATCCAAAGTCTATAACCATATTCTTGGTCAAAAAGAAAAAAGTCTTAACCATATTTTAGTACTAAATTATAACAGTGAGATAAAATTCGAGGATATGCTAGCTAGGACCGAGTGGTCCTTTGATCAAATGGAGATATTGAAAAATTGTGGTCCTTTTAAGGAACGCGATTTATCAGAACATTCAAAACAAATGAAATTTACATCCAATATTGTTTATACATACAAACACATATGTTTAGTCAACGCATGGACGAAGAGAGATATTGGTAATCTGACATCAAGAGGGTTAGCTAGAAATCTAACATGTTATATTTGATGATAAAATTTTATGAAGGCCATCTTGTTTATTATCTATCATGCATGTAATATACATCAGTTTTACAGGATTTGAAATTCATAGACAATACAAGGCATAAATACTAGTTTAGCCAGATCATGAATGGGATTCTCGTTGATAACGTGAGATTTACCTGATTCTATCATTTCGATTAAAATTAAAATAAATTGGACCACATTAGGGATGTGGATTGGAGTGTGGGGGTCGGGGACATGTTAGATAGAGTGTGTAAATATAGCAAAAAGGACGTAAAGTTTGTAGAGTCATGTGTTTGAGGTGTTTCCCAGTAAACCATTCGTTATCACAATTTATTTTCTTCAACTACAAAAGCTAAAATTTCCGACAAGAGTTGGCCTACTTTCATTTTCCATTTATTTTGAAACATATCATTCTATTTTTTCTAAAAAAATTATTGACATATAATTCCACGTGAATGAATATGATACTTCGTTTTTTCTAAAGTTAGTTGAAGAAAAATTGACAATTCTAGTATAATAGTATTGTGATCCGATTTGATCAATGCAATATATGGACTTAAAAAGTTTGAACTTTATTTGATATTATGACTCGTTTTGAGTTCTATCCCATGAAATAAATGGATAAATGACCTGATATTATTATTTGTGGACCTAATTTTAAGAAATTCTCTGTGACATTGTTTCCAAGACTTTATAATTTTATTATTGCCAGTTTCATATGATTAGGTAGATGGGTTGATTAGACTTTTACGTTTGAAAAGATCGGGAAACTTTTTTTTTCTTTTATGGAAAAGTCCAGAAACTTGCCACAATGTCATGTACCAAGAACCAGTGACAATCTCTAGACAACACCTACTGATGAATGTTTTGTTAGTACAGAGAAGAAAGTCATGACCAAAGAAAGAAGTGTGTGTTTCTCTAATTTTTGGTTTTATCTATCTCCGAAGTTTTTCAAACACTTATCGGTTTTACATAGAAACACGTAGTTTCACGGAGATCGACATCAAAGCAATGTGTTATACAGACATGTTGAACTGAGATAGGGACCATGAGAGCACATGGAAGGTTTGGTCCCATTTGGTATAATCAGTCTTTGTCTCTCTTTCATCACCGTTAACAAGTCTACATTTATGTCTTGATAGCTTAGACAAGACATGAAATGAATCATATCGACCAAAATCACTATCGAAAATTTTACCTATCCATATATGTTACGGATCAATTTCAATTTTCTCCAATGCCTATCAGAGATTAATTAAGCAATTGTTTGTGTATTACATAAGACAATACTAGAACAACTGAGACTTCACAATGGGATTTTTTTAGTTGTTGCCAAATGAAACAGGATTTCAGTAAGGTAACCTCTGGCCTGTAAAGCTTGGATTGTGTTACCGGACTCAGCCTCACAAGTTGAATTCCTCGAGGGTTCTTCGAGCAAAACTTGAGAGACCATTTGGTTGTTTCAGAACTTTCTCTTATTTACAATCATATATAGTGTTGTGTTATATATGTGACTTGGAGGAAAATAAGCTGTTAAAGTATTATACGTTTGGTAGAACGAATTGGTGTTGTTGATACTCTTGCATGGGTAAGGTTTTGTAAAAGCAAATACATGTAACTTTAAGATCAAATTCAAGATCTTTGGACTTGTCGAAGCTAGAAGAATAAATGATTGGAATCTCATGAGCAGATCCATGGGAGGATAATCAAATCCGAATAGCAATTATGTAACATAATCAAGAAACATGAGACTGATTCAAAGGAAAGAACCTTCAAGTACCTCATTCTGCATGGTGAATGCTAAGAGATGAAAGTTTAATAACGAGTTTAGATTTTAGCATTATAGTTTTTTTGTCAACAACCCACTCTATCAAGTCAAGTTATGTTCGATAGTTGAAATATGTTATGAACAATCAAGTCAAGTTATGTTCGATAGTTGAAATATGTTATGAACAATCATTGAATTAGTTGAAATATGTTATGAACAACCAGCGAGAAAGATCCGGGTCCGTATCTGGTTTTGGTATGATGACATCTATTCTGCTTAGCTTGTAAAGAATTTTGAAGTTCTGTTGACCACTCTGAGTAGTTGTCGCTGCTGAGCAGGACAGATGTAATTAGAGACCCTGGATTATCAGATGGGTGTAAGTAGTAAGGCGAAGAAGCTGTAAGAGCTGATGATGCCGCAAGAGGTAGAATATCACCCATCGTTGTAACTTGTAGTAGTACAACAGAAAAATATGTGTTTAGAAAATTTTTAGGTCAGAATCTTGTAGCTCTGATACCATGAAATATGTCATGAAAGCGTGTGTTTATTGATCTAATGTAATGAGTATATATCCTAAGTTAGCTAGGTAAAGGTACAATAGAGATAAGTCTAAATCATATATATATATATTAGGAATAGGAAATCTTCATGTTTATCCCTTTAATAGTAACGATGCTTATGGACACGCCCCCATCCGAACCTGTCTAACTTATGTGGAAAAATAAAATGTCTCGTTGTCTGACTTCTTTAGCTAGTGCTCACTCATTGAACTAACATTTTGGTTTAACATTCCTAGGATTCACAATAAACAAAGAGCTAACCTTTTGTTTTAAATATGTAGATATAGATAAACATGATGCTAGATTCAATTTTACATATCGATGTACCACCGTAATAAAAATATATTTTGCGACCAACATCCATGTTAAATAATGCTAATTTAAGAGAGGATTTATTCCTTTTTGACATCAAAAGGATTTAATCTTTTTTAAAAAAAACGACCAATTTTTTTTTCTTTCTTTTTTTAATAAAGTTCGACCAATTTTATACAGCGACATATTCTCTTAACCAAAAACAAAATAATTAACTGATTACAAGTGTCCGGCAAAAGACATCTATATTCACTCGTGGCTCTTCCTAAAAATAGAAACTTATGTGAAGCTAAAATTCCTCACTAGCAACCTAAAAACACTCTTATTACAACATTACAAACGACCACCCAAAGACACGAAAAAGAAATTCCCCGACTATTAGAAAACACAATAATCAATCAAACAGAAAAAAAAAACACATCTTCGAGCTAGATCAAACAGACCTAATCTCACTCATCACCACTTTCTCAATATGGCCGGAAGAGCAGTGATGCTCGTTAATGTCGGAACAGTTATAATGACCACTTTGACCCTGGCTAGCTTGGTCAGAGGCTTCGGTGTGAACTGGGGCAATATTGCATCGCATCCACTGAATCCTGATATTGTTGTTAGGATGCTTAAAGACAACAAGATCAATAAAGTGAAGCTTTTTGACGCTCATTCATGGACGATGAATACTTTGGCCGGTACGGGCATGGAGGTTATGGTCGGAATCCCTAATAACCTTCTTGAAAGTCTTGCCGAAGATTACGAAAATGCTAAAGATTGGGTGAAAGAAAATGTCACGGCTTACATGCGTAAGGGTGGCGTCAACATCAAGTAACCCTACAAATTAAACTTTAATGATCATAATCAAACATTCAATTAGGCGAGAAGTGGATTGACTCAAGTCCATTATATGATTGCTATTTATATAGGTACGTGGCCGTGGGGAATGAGCCGTTTTTGTCAGCATACAACGGATCGTTCTTGGAGACAACGTTTCCAGCATTAAAGAACATTCACAAGGCGTTAAAAGAAGCTGGACATACTGATAAAATGAAAGCCACGATCCCACAGAACGCTGAAGTTTACCAATCAGCTAATGATAAGCCATCAGAAGGAGATTTTCGAAGCGATGTAAAGAAAACGATGCTCGACATTGTCAACTTCTTCCACGATAATGATTTACCTTTCACGGTCAACATTTACCCTTTTCTTAGTCTTTACCTAAACGAACATTTTCCCGTTGAATTTGCTTTTTTCGACGGTAAAGGTGAGTCAATTCCTGATAAAGGTAAGAACTACGATAACGTGTTTGATGCGAATTACGATACGCTTGTTTACTCGTTGAAGAAAGCCGGGATTAAAGATATGAAGATTATCATTGGGGAGGTAACTTGATAAGCAAGTAAACGTTAGACAGTGATTAGACGCTTTATACGAGATTTTAGAAAAATGGGTTCGTTCATAGTCAATTTGTCGGCTAGGCATTTAGATTTTTATGTCATCTAAAAGACCAATTTTTAGAACACTAAATATGTATGAATATCACAGATATTGAAATCGTTTATTGAATTTGGTTATCTTTTACAGATTGGATGGCCAACGGATGGTCATAAACATGCGACGCCAAAGCTAGCAGAGAAATTCTATGCAGGTCTTATGAAAAGACTTGCAAAAGAGGAAGGGACTCCATTGAGGCCTGAGAGATTAGAAGTTTATCTCTTTGGTTTCCTCGACGAGGACATGAAGAGTATTATGCCTGGACCATTCGAGAGACATTGGGGAATCTTTAGGTAATATAAATACGTTTCTCTTTATATCTAACACACTAAAACTAGTTTTCTTGAACGACAAGTCACCTTCTTATTGTTTTTAACTTTTTAGGATTTACGTATAGATGTGGTAAGAGCTATTTATATCAAGTTTCAAAGTTTTGCTCTCCTGAACTGGATTTGTCAGATACTAATAGTATAATACTGTGCATGCGTTATTAAAACCAATTCTTAGCGTTTATACATTTTGCATAAAGATTTTTTAGTATTTTGATGTCTTTTTTGGTTCTATTATTTCACTTTTCGATGTTTTATTATTCACCTCACATTATTATCATTACCATTATTTTTACGTAATAACTACTAACTTATTACGACTCATAATGTTCGTCTTTTATTCTCCTTGGTTACATACTATATATGCACATATAAGCATAATTGGGTAAAACAAAACATCAGTCATTGACATTTCTAGTTGTTTCTAATATTTGTCCACCAGATACGATGGAACACCTAAATTTATGCTAGATTTCACTGGAAAAGGACGCAAGATCGTACCCGTGGCAGCGAAAGGTGTGGAATACTTAGATAAACAATGGTGCATAGTGAACAAAGACACGATCAATCTAGATAAGGTTGCTCCGGACCTAGAGTATGCATGTTACCACGGTGACTGCACTGCGATGAAGGGTGATTCAAGATGTAGTAAGCTAGACAGAATCCAAAACATATCATACGCATTTAACATGTATTATCAGATCCAGGGTCAAGACGTTAAGGCTTGTGATTTCAAAGGAACTGCTAGGATTACTAAGGACAATGCAACTGTGGGAAGTTGCTTGTTCCCTATCCAGATCGTAAGTGGAAGTGACGACTTCAGCATCAACTTTGTGTTCGGAAGATTCATTGTCGTTGGACTTGTTCTTCTTGGATTAATAGCAACTATATAATTTGTTTTCTTTACTGATTTTTGTTTTTTTTTGCAATTTTGGGGAATTAATTCCATACGGTTAATTGTAATTTGTTGTTCGTCTGATAACATTTGAATTAGTACTTCTATATATGTGTTTGATAAATCCATATAGTCAAATGATCATATACTCGTTTATAGGAAGTGGAATGAAATAATCAGTTTAAAAAAATCATATACTCGTTTATAGTTATTTTTCGTTTATATTTCAATTTCATTTGTAAACATATATACATATGTTCATTATATCAATGTATATTCAAGTGTTCAATCATATCATCATTCCACAAACTTTATGGTGATTAAAAAAAAACTGTTTCTCCATCCTATCATCAACTTTGATGCGTTACGTATAAATACAAAGCCACACCACATGATTCTTTTTGTCATCTGAAATATTATTATTCAAACACACGTTACAAAACCAAACATGTGTAGTTACAAGTCTGAAACATCAGAGTAAAGACCAAAAAGAAAAAAAAAACCAAATCGGCGATTTAGATGAAACCTAAAATCCAAAACCACAACCTGGTGGTTGCTAAAGAAACACCCCAGAGCCTCAACCACCATAAGCAAGACTCCAAATCAACCTTAGAGCATCCGCAACGAAGGTTTATCACGAATCTTTAGCACAAAATCCTAGGTTAATATGAATACAATAATATTATAAAACTTAAGTTAGCTAAGAATTGGTCCTTAATTAAGGATTATAAGGATTTGGTCCTTAGAGACGTGGCATCGTGCTATTGGGTCGGTGGAAATTTTAATTTCACATATTTTAAAATTTAAATTTTACTTTTATATTTAATCATGTATCTTTATATTTAATCATGTAATAAATAAAAAATTTAATGGAGTTAAATCTATTTAATATTCACCAAAATTTTAAAATTTAAAATTTTATCTTTATATTTTATTGTATCTTTATATTTAATCATGTAATAAATAAAAAATTTAATTTCACATGTTTTAAAATTTAATATTTTTTAATTCCTAAGAACTCCAAATTGGAAAACACCATTGGACATACAATTTTGATTAGAGTCCTTAACTATTCAAACAAAAAAAATAAAAAAAAAATAGTTTAATAATGCTAAAGACTCTAATGATGGTAACACCATCGTAGATGCTCTTAGATATTTTGAGTCGCCACCGAGATTCATAAAATGCCACACCACATGTATCTCTGTATATATTTTTCTCGGTTAATTCATTATTTTTCTTTACCTTTGAACACAATAAAGAGCAATTATTGTTGTGGTAAACAAAACAATTAACAGTGTCGCCAGGAAATTTCGCCTTGAAGACAATTTAAAAGACCACTTTGAATGGTTGACTTAGGAATATACATGCGAAATTGTGTTCACATGTATGTGGGTCAGTGTGTGTAATGATACTGTACTAGCTAATAATCCACTTATTACGCAGAATTGCGCGGAATGTGATTATTAATTTCGTTATTTTTAATAAAAAAACATTAATCTGTTTAATTTGGATATTGGTTCAGTTTTAAGTTGTTTTTTTGTTTTTAATCTGCTAAAATATAGCTATCATTTTAAATAAGTATTTATTTGGTTTGTTTGGTTAAAATGTTTGATTTTTTTTATTTTTTTCCTGTGATAATAAAATATTACTATTATTTGTTTATTTTCATTTTATGAATCTTAAATACTCGTGATGTCGAACCAATGGTTTCATATTATAGTTTCTAAATGGATAATAGTTAAAAAGGAAAAGAAAAGAAAATTATTAAGACAAATCATTTTACTATAATTTGGTCGATAGTGAAAGAAGCATTAAGAAAAAAAATATTTTAACTTCCAAAAAAATTAGATATTTCAGTTGTGGTAAATACTTAGTTCTAAGGTGCTCACGTCAATGTGCACATGTATGTGTATGTAAAAAATATATAAAGATGGTTAATAAATATATAAAGATGATGTTAATTAATATTAAATTACATGTTTTTTTTCAAAATAATACATGAAAAATAAAATTCTTAAAATGAAATTATTTAAAAACAAAAATACTGTAAAATTTATATAAACTATAATATATAACTTATATATAATTCTTTATATATATGTATATATATATGCATATAACAGATCAAATTGGATATCCGTTCCTATAAATATTGATATTTGTGATTTGTTTTTTTTACGGATATTGCATTTTAGTATTTGATTTGCTTCATAGAGTAACTAATATCCAGATTTTTTGGTTCGAATCAAAACGGATAACGAATCGAATCAAAATTTATGAATAATTTATGCAGCTCTATTCATTTTTTTTGACATCAAACATCTACAGGCTCATACTGACTATGTAAACTAAACCGGTAACTCTGCATCCATGTGAACAACGAAAGATGGCTGTTTTCTAACACAACGTGCTAAGCTATCCGCATTTTGATTCTCCGTCCGAGGTACATGAATGGTCTCTTAGTTTAAGAAACATCTTTTCAAAAGCTTAATGTCTTCCAGATAACTGTCAAACGCTGGCCATTCTTCTGGTTCTGAAACCATCTTTACCAATTGAGAACAATCTGTCGCAAATATGACATGAAATTACCTTAAATTCCTCATACATTTCATTGTCCAGATTAGCGCTTCCACTTCCGAATGAAGAGGTGAAAGGCTTGCCCTTACATTCCTTGCCCCTAACAATCTATCAAAACCTGCTAAAGTGTTGTACCAGCCTTGTTCTGAAAATTGTTCTTTATCTTTCCAGGAACCATCTATAAAACACCATCTTCCTGGAATTGATGATTCTGTCATGTCCTGCACTTGATGTGCAACTCTTTGGTCCCTTACTACTTCTGCCTCCGCCCAAAGTGTTGATTCTAGTTCTGCTAATTTAAGCGTATCTCTTGGATCAATATCCAAATTACTAAATACTTTGTTGTTCCGACTTTTCCAAATATACCATAATATTCATGCAAATTGGTGATCATCCATTTTTGGGGTAACTCTCCAAAAAAGATGATTCATATTTGCGAAAATATAACTGAGAGGAAAAAGATGAGGATTCTATGGTATCTTTGAAAGCGTCCACACCTGACGTGTTGGAGGACATTCAAGGAACACATGATTTATTGATTCCTCTGGAGCTCCACATCTTGTACAACATATATCTCCTTGTATTCCTCTTGCTTTTAGATTTTTCAGTACAACTATACACCCTGAGAGGAGTTGACATAAGAAATGCATTATCTTCGGAGGGCATCGCACCTTCCAACAAAAAACTTTCAATATATCCACAGCGGGTCCATAAAATTCTAGAGGTTTTTCCTTATTAGGGTAGACTCGTTCTACCTGGTACCCTGATTTTACCGTGTATTTTCTATTGCTAGTGAAATGCCATCCATCTCTATCTTCCAGCTGATTTCTACTCAGTGAAATACTTTCAATAATTTTGACATCCTGGGGATCCAACAAAGCCTGAATTGCCTGTAAGTTCCATGTTCGGGATTCCGAATTAATGAGAGAATCCACTGTGATATCCGGGTAACTGTTTTGAAATTTTTTGTTTGCTGGTCTCGGGCGAGTGGTTGAGATCCATGGGTCATTCCACACTGAAATAGATGAACCTGTTCCTACCCTTTTAATTAGTCATTTGCTAACCAGAGATCAAGCAGATATGATACTCCTCCAGCCATATGACGGGGAATATGAACGAATTGGTTCAAGGGGTGAAGCATTTATGTAGTACCGTCATTTGAAAACTCGAGAAAAAAAAAGTGTTTGGTTTCTCTATCAAATGCCACAATTGCTTCCCAAGCATAGCCGTATTAAAATCAGTAAGATCCTTGAAGCCTAATCCACCATGATCTTTATCTGCACATACTTTATCCTATGATTTCCAATGCATGCCTTTTGTGGTTCTTCCTGGACTCCACAAAAACTGAGCTACGACACTCATCAACTTCTTTACTGTAGCCTTTGGTAGCCGATAACAAGACATCACATGATTTGGTAAAACCGTAACCACCAATTTGATGATCACCTCCTTACCTTCTTTAGTGAAAAACTTAAAAGTCCATCCATTAGCCCTATTATTCAAACGATCTTGTACAAAGCTAAACACTAGTACCTTAGATCCTCCAAGGCTTTCCGGCAACCCCAAGTAAGATCTCATTTCACCTAAATTCTAAATCCCCAAAATATCTCTCAATTCCTGTCGACTAGATTCTTCAATCTTATGTCCAAATTGAATTGAGGATTTCTGGAAGTTTATTTGTGGTCATGTCCAGCTCTGTCCGTAAACAGTAAAAATAACGTAAAGAAGAACCATGCATGTGAGTTTTATATTAAAAAAATGTAAAGTACATAATATGAACATATTTATGTGGAGTGTGGTTGAGAAGCTCTCTACATGTGACATGTGCCCATTTTAGTGTGAACACATTTGTTACAATGTTTCTACACGTGACCAGAGGCAGATCCATGTTGGTGAAAGGGGTGTCACCTGACACATGTTAAATTTATATTCTACCAATTTTATATCTTTCAACTGAGAAAAACATAGCTTGGTTGGTTTTTTTACACCTCTTCTGACACACCTTTTCTTAAGAACTTGGGTTCAAGTCCTATGTTTGTTTTTCTTTTTTCTTTTATTTTAGTATTAAATTGAATCAAGTTCAATTAGTGACACCCAAAAAACCAATTTTAAGTCTGCCGTTGCATTTGACATATGTCTAGTTTAGTGTAAAAATATTTATTACAATGCTTTTCTTTATATATATAAGGGATTCTTGATACATGCTGTGTGCCCGAAACTTTGGAAGGAAACAAAACGAATAATTAGAAGAAATTATAGTAATATTTTGTCGACAGTAAGAAACTATGTCGTCATCAGTTATAGGCTTCCTATCAAAACTGGAGTATACTTTATTAACAAAATGATTTTGTTTTAGACTGATTTATAGAACTATGTATCATGTTATAACAGGATCGGATTAGTCAAATATAGATATCTTTGTTTATATTTGCATAAATATATTAGACCTGATAGCAAATATTTTTGTTTATATATCTTTAAATCGTAAGTTAGGCCAAACATATCGATAAAGTTTGTCACAGTATCTCTATAAAGTATATAGTTACATTTTCAGAATTCAATAAGTCAAGTCTTATTGTCTTGGTGTGCACTGTAAATTACAAAACGTTCTGTCGGTTTCAGACGCAACAGAAGCAAACATACAACTTACATCCTCAGCCGTCGATCTAAATACCAAAACCCAAATGTTCACGTTACTGAGCACTCACTAATCACTATAACGAAAACGATAATGATCTATTTATCCAAACCTCATTAGAGCATCTTTATCCATCCGGGCTCCACTGAAACAAGAAAAAAACGGTGTCAAAAGTTACGAAATAAAGAACGCCTTTTGAACTCTCACTCCACTTACACGTACGATCCACGATTGATTTAATTTTTTTTTTAATAAAATAATAATAAAATAAATAAGAATCAAATAAGGTTTTAGGGATAAAAATACTCTACTTTAAGTGGAAGCTCACTTTTTCACGTCCATGCCGTCTGTGCATACGTCATTACGATGACACTCATCGTCAAAGTCCTCTTCGTTCACACGTGATGTTGAAGCACCTTCGTAGTATCTACCCTGAACTTGCTTGTCATAAGTAGTAAATGTTATTAAATCTTATCTCTTAATTATATTTCTTTACAAAGTTAAAATCTTAAATTATAAATAAAAGACCATTCATTTCTTTGTCTACCCTTCTTCACCTGCACTTTCTCTCTCCTTTATTGTTTCTATTGTTAAAAAAAAAGAATGAATCCCTCTCAAAGCCCTAGCCCTAATTTCACGTTCTTATCCGATGAAAACTCTATTTATTCTTTCATGGATAATTATGATTTTTCCAATTTGATGTTCAGTGTTGGTGAAGGAGGCAACAATGGTTTAATCCAGGAGGAAACTTCATCTCCGACAACCTTCGTTACCGGCGAAAGCGGCGGATCCGGCAGCGCACTTACGACGTTGAGGAAAAAGGAATCAACGTGAGTTTTAGTTATATTTGTTGGCTAGATTCTTAACCAAATATGTATAGTAATTGTATTAATATATATGGTTTATTTTTAGTAGTCTCGATTGCAAAAATAGGGGAAGTAAAGATGGAGAGACGAAGGAGATGGGTCATCGAGTTGCAATTAGAACGAGAACAAAGATTGATGTGATGGATGATGGTTATAAGTGGAGGAAGTATGGGAAGAAATCTGTCAAGAACAACACTAACAAGAGGTAATCATTTAATTAAAAATAAATACAATTTGATTTAGTTGTTGATTTATAATATATTAATTAATTGTTTTAAAATGATCATATCGTTGTTTGATCATTTTCTGTCACCGTCTTGTAATTCTTCTAAGGTTTATAGAATAACCACTAGCTAGATCATATAGTCATTTGAATACTGTCTAATGGTCCTCTATCATTTACCAAACCACTTGTATTAAAATACAGATTCCATATGCATCCTTGTGTATACATGTCTTGTTTATATATATACATAGACTTCTGATTGGTTAGTGGTGAATTGACTCTTTTTTTTGTTCACCTAATAATTCATTCAAAAGGGTTAAACCGGGTTTGGTACAAAGCCATTAAGGGCTTGTTTATCGAGACCATCTTCCCAGACAAGGTTCCCACGATGATGAAATCGAAAGCAAATAACATCAAAGTACGAAGCAAGCAAATGGATATCAGAAATAATCCATGTGTGATCATATATAATTATTCATCATAAAGTTCTTATCTTGACTCATATATCTTAGGAGAAACAAAACAAATCGCCCATTTGTATCTGGAATACATAATTTGTAGATCAATTAAGGACCCTTCGGTTATATAGTTTAATAGTGAATACTTGTAAAAGTAATCAAAACTAATAGACGGTGAATTAATGAATGTGAAAATGTATATAGGAACTACTACAAATGCTCAAGTGAAGGTTGCATGGTGAAGAAGAGGGTAGAGAGAGATGGTGAAAATGCAGCTTATGTGATTACAACCTATGAAGGAGTCCATAACCATGAGAGTCCATCACACGTCTATTACAGTGACATGGTTTATGATCATGATAACTGGAAGCAACACTCTCTTCTTCAATCTATCCAAACATTTCCACCATGTTGAGATTATTAGATATCTACCATCATTATAATGATCGCTATGTATTGGTTCTGAATGTTTTGATAATGTACATGGTTAATTATGAAATTAACCTCTTGTGGTTATATAAGGTATCAAAATATCAATGTATATATACATAGTTGCTAATTTGCAGTGTTGTGTTTATAAATGCTAAAATAGGTTTGGAAGAGGCCCTTGACGGATAAAAGTAAAATATGTAAATGACTCTAGCTAATGAGTTTCCTCGTGTGGATGTTATTCACGGATACAAATCAAACCAACTATATATTCTATAAATTATATGTAACCGTGGTACGTAAGTGATCTCTTCTGGTAGTGAAAGTTTTAAGAAAAAAAATCACATGATTGCTTAAAATATGAACTCGATTGCTTAAAATATGAACTCGATTTTCACTTGGGAAGTATATGTATATTAACAAGGAAGTTTGGACTGAAACTCAGATTAATCTATTAGAGTTTGTGAATAATCTTATTAATTAGTTGATGAGGTTTACGATTAATATTTTCATTGATTTAAACATTTGTTAGCTTAAAAGAGTAAACCAATATTAATTTAATGTAATTTAGCATAAATACTACGCGTGTGTGGAATATAAAACCAGATGACAAAATTTTACCTCGGTTGAAAAGCATGTCTGCGGTAACAACTTTTACGCGCCAGCGAGGTCAACGATTACGGTTAACAATAACATAACTAACGGATTTGGTTTAACTGGTTTGATTAGGATCCGGTTTGTTATAACCCGGTAAATAGAACCGAACCGATGTCATCTTCTACATTTTAGCAAGTTAAACAGAAAAGGGAGTCGTCGTTTCATTTGTTCTTCTCCCGCCAAAACCTCAGAGACACTTTTATCTTTTAGTAATTTCGAAGGAATCCATTGGTGCGTCTATGGATCTCCGATCTCTGATGCTTCTCTCGATCGATTTCAGTAACTTTTTAGTATTGATTTCCGGGGATTTTGATTAGTATCGGCGTGTGGTGATTGAATCATAAAAAGTCTATTAGATTCGAGTTTATTATGGTCTTCCAACTTAAAACTAATCGGTGACTAGTGGATTGATCCTAAACTTTTATATATTAGTTAATGTCCCTCGTAATTTCCAATGTGATATATATCCCTAATAAAGTCTTTTTTAACTTTTGAGGAATCAGAGGTTGCTAGAGTGTCTCCGGAAGCTCTGTTTCTTCTGGGTTTGGATTGGAACCGGCACGCTGGGGATTTGATTGAACAGTGTGAGAATGAAGGAAGTGTAGGAAGGGAACGTGAAAGGGCAGATCTTGGCGCCATTATGTGGCCCAAGTTCGAGTCTTTGGTGGTTGCTGATTCAGGTTTATTAATCTTTGTACTGTTGAATCAAGATTTCGAGTGATGATTGAAGCCGGTTCAAGCTGGTTCCGGTTCAGAGTATCAACTGATGTGATAGCTGGTTTAGTGACTTGGATGATACTAGATCACGGTTATGGAAACAAGAGAAAGATATGGAAAGAAGATTATGAAGAATTTTTACACGCAGTGGTATATAAGGAGGATGGAACCTAAGAAAGAAGTACACTTTCTAAGAAAAAATATCAAGGCATTAGAGTTTTGAGAGAAAGAGTGATAAACGAGAGAACTGTAAGAGGTTGTAGTTCTCACGTTTGGGTAGCTAGAAATTGGTCAATCGTGATACACGGTTGTGTGTAGTCACAGAAATCTGATTAGACAGAGTTGTTGAGTCTGTTTAAACGATTCTTAGTAAAAATATTTTTGAGGAAAAGTTTTGAGCATTCAAGCTTTTTATATCGTCTCTGTTCTAGGTATTTCATGTACTTCACAGTGTACCAAAGTTTTTTAACGCTATGATTGGTTCCTTTTGAAATGGCAAATGGTATTTGGATCTGAATTGTTTACTAACATTATGAGGTGATTACATTTCATCATGTGAGGTTTGTTTGGTGACTTTCTCAGCTGTTTTGTGAACTATTTCTCCTACAACACCACCTGCTAGTTTTGCAGAGTCTTCAATAGCTTCTTTGCTTACTTCAAGGCTCCTTGTCGCCGCCTCTTTCACTTTCTCTCCTTTCTCTTCTCCTCCGTCCTTGTTGTTTTTGTCGCTGTTGCTTCTAAAACTGTCACAACAAAGCAACACACATGAGCTTTAAGATCAACCAGGAGACTTGCCATAGTATATGAATGGTTGTTTGTTTGTTTACTCAAGATTTGGAGGGTAAAGCTTCATCTGGATCTTCTGCATTGCGCCACAAATCCCACATATGATCTTTAAAAGCGACGGATTCTCTTCTTTCCTGGCGACACCCTCATCTGAAGATACTGGTGAAATCCCCCATGAGATGATCAAGATGATGAGGATGAAGAATAAGAATGAGAAACCAAATCTGATTCTTAATGATTCCTTCATGTCTATATGTTGTTGAAGTAAAAAGCATTCAGAGGGTCAAAAGGAAATGATAGAAGAGACAAAGAGAGGGAGTTGGTGCCATGTTTCTAGCATCAAGAGAAGCATAACAAACACATTTTGGTTTGAACGGTTCCTGCGTTAACACCTACAATTGACTTTTGAAGCTAATCTGTCTTTTAATTAGTTAAACATTACATTAAAAAAAAAACTAATCGTGTCAGTTTTTGGTGCTATGTTTCAATTTTTCCGGTTCGGTTCCTCGGTTCCAGATAAATGTGCTCAGCTAACTACTGGTATCGAATCTGGCTACAAGTGATCAACCTCTAATCCAATTCTGAGGCAGTTAAGTTTCTTAATCGTTCCTTATCTGAAAAAAGTATATTTATACAATCTGAATCCAGAATAAAATATGTTGCGACTCTTGGAGTTCTTGCTGGCCTTTGTTTAGCCTGTTGAAACGCCTGCATCTTCTGCTTCTTCCTCGCTTCTTTCTCTGCTTTTAACATCGATCTTTAACTTCGCCTTCACTTTTGGTGATTTCTTCTCCAAGTAATACTGCCAGAGAGAATCCACACATTCAATAAGACATAGAGATTCAGATTATACTTGCAAAAAGTAAGAGATGCTTGTGTTACTGTCTGTGGGGACTATAGGGCCTTGCATAGACATTGATACGCCAGCTGCATGCAACTCCGTGAGAAGCGGTGTAATTAATTGTAAGGTGGTTTTGGAGAAAGAAGCTAGGTTTTTTTTGTACGACCTTGTGTAACAAGGTAAGTAGGGCTGTGTAACAAGCTATTTTGGCAAATTGGCAAATTTGTAAAATTGATTAATTAAGCTCTTTCCTTCTTTTTTGTTATTTATATTAAAAATGGAAGATTACCAATTCCTATATATATATTTTTTTTTGGAAGTGTGTATAAAAGGGTTTATAAACTTACGTATATGGTGAAAAGATGTGTCTACTTCATTTTGGAATTATTTGTTTTGCCCTAAAGATGTGTCTGATCCACATGGACCCTTCTAAAATCTTCAAACCAAACCATTACCACACAAACGTACAGTCCTCAGACAGCCCTCTCTATCTTGTACTCTCCATGAAATTTACTTAACAGCCATTCCTTCCTCTTCTATGTCCCTCTTCTTTGCTCTTGGATTAAGGACATTTTGTGGTTTTTCTTGTTTGGGGAGTTTAGGTTCTCTTCTCTCTTCTCTGTTGTTATTAGAGGAAAATAGAGAAAGAAACTCTGTTGGCTGATCTTATTCTCTACGGCACATCTTGTTCATGAGAAAGAATTGAAATAGTGTTCCATGGGTTGATTCCTTGAGTCAGAAGAAACTGCGAACTAAGAGTTCGAACTTCGTAGTATGTCAGCAAAGAAGAAAGATCTTTTGTCCTCAGCCATGATGAGAACTAGTGAATAGTTTTTCTATTCTTTTGAGGATTGCTCTGTTTCTCCGGCGAGGATGGGGCGGTGGCGCTTAGAGTGACTCGAGGAGAGGAGATGGAGAGTGATCGGACGGTTGAGGACGAGGTGTAGAGGGAGATCGAAGGGTGATCAAGTGATAATAATCTTGAAGATGAAGGGCGGAGAGAGAGATAAGAGAGTGATGCTTGTGGAGCTAACTTACTTGAGAGTTATTATTGTTAAGTTAGACATTCATGTTCCTCACTTCTCTATTTCTATCCCCATAGTTTATCTTTTAACAAAACACCCTCTCATGGCCTCATCAAATTTTGTTTACAAGATTGTCTGATTCTCTAGTTGCAAAATGGTTTCAATACCAACTTCTGGTGAGTTCAATAAGAATGGTGTTGTAAGCTAAACCAAGTGCAGCTAAAATGCCTGGAACACTTGATGATTGGACAGCTTTGACTACACACTCTGACATCCATGTCACAACACCGAGTTTTGTGGGCTAAAGTCACTGTCCAGGTGGTAAAGTCACCGTCCTAAACCTGAAGGGTGTGCTGTCTGTGGCAGCTGTACCTGTGAGATCAAATCCCACCATCTTGAATGCCTTTCTGACAGGAGCTGCATAGAAGTAGGAGAGACCCAAACCTGCAACCACTAGCAGAAACCCACCAACACAGCACGAGCGTGTTCTGAACGCCATAGACATCGTGATTATGCCAAGGACAATCAGAAGGCAGGCGGCCGCCAAATTCATGAAGATGGTTGCGGTTTTAATCGCTCTCGTCTGCATGTCTCAAACCTTCTTACTACTTATCATTGTCTAGTTGCTAAAGTCCGATTAACTATTTGGGTCCGACAAGCAATAGGTTGAAATAAATTGCGTATGAACCAATAACATGATTTTCGTTGGCGATCTTGCATTTTTATAACTTGTAATATGTTGATAAGTTTTGAAAATATAAAATCTTAAGTAATATGGTATATATATTAATTTAATTTTACATATTTAAAATGTTTAATTTTGAGGTTTCTTTAAGGGTTATATGTAAATGAAAAATAAATAATTCATAAGAAAAGCATATGCAAATTTTGAGCAGAAAATAATAGGAAATCATGAAAATTAAAAAGCTATAGAACAAAAGATTTTTCTTTCAATAGATGACCTTAGCCCAACAAGCTAATTCAAATGGATATTGTTTTAGCAGAAGGTATGGTTCATGTACATAAACATTTCACTTTGCTGGTAGTGGGAATAAGAGTGATTAGGCCTGGGCATAAAATCCGGAACCCGAAATCCGAACCGAACCCGAACCGAAAAATCCGACCCGTTATCTGACCCGAAACGTAAAAATACCCGAACGGGTCTTGTAGGGTGGTACAAAAAATATCCGAACCCGAAGTGTTATTAACTGAACCCGAACGGGTAACCCGAAAAATCCGAAATTAATAGTAAATATAAATATTTTGAAATATATATAAGTATTACAATTATTAAATTCAATATTTGTGGTAATATTATATATAATAATAAATATTAAAATTCTAATAAATGCTTTAAGTACACAATTAGTTATAAATAAGTATTTTATAATTTGATCATTGAAATAAAAAGTCTACTATCTATAAGGCAATACATATTATTTACAAATTATTTTTGTTTTCATGCTTCATTTAACATTTTATTGTTATTTTATCAATTTTATATGTGATAGATTAATTTTTATTTAATTTAGATGTTTACTTCAAAAAAATTGTTTTTTACTTTTGTTATATCCGAACCGAACCGATATAACCCGAATCCAAAAGATATATGATTACTTTATGGGTTTTATGATGCAATACAATTTTGAACCAAACCCGAAGTGTTATTATCCGAACCCGACCCGTACTAATAAAATTTTAGTATGGGACCTAGAAGCGTAAATCCGAAAATCCGAAAACCCGAAAAAACCCGACCCGAATGCCAACGGGTACCCGAACGCCCAGGCCTAGGAGGGATAGTTAAATAAGTTTGAAATTGATACGTCATTTGAGTAGGACATGTGTTAAAAATTAAAACAATTTGAAGACACATGCTTATGTATATTACTTCACAAAACAATTAGAACATTGTCATTCATATTTGATTTCACAAAAGAAACTTGTAGTAAATTTGTTTAACTATACATTTAAATTCACTGTATCCATTGAATTTCTTATTGCAGCTACCTACAGTGGGTAGTATGAAATCAAATAATTAATGGAAGTATGAACAAACAATGAATTTTTGGGATTCTCAGAAAAGTGTATGAGTCAATTTTAAAAGTAACGAATTAAAAACATGATGTATAAAAAGTCTTAAACATGGAGAAAATAGATTGAAGCTAATGAAAAACATATAAAACAGAATAAAGCCCATTAATATTAGGCTTATCGGGCTTGAAAAGTATCAACGTACGGATGGCGCTAATATTACATTTCATCATGTGCGGTTTGTTTGGTAACTTAATTTCTCGGCTGTTTTGTGAACTACTTCTTCCTACAACACCACCTGCTAGTGGTACCATGTTTCTAGCATCAAGAGAAGCAGAACAAACAAACAAACACTGTTAGGTTTGAAAGGTTCCTGCGTATCTCTCTGCCTTTTAATTAGTTAAAACATTACATTAAAAGACGATTTAATTAGTTTAAACATTACATAAAAAGACTAATCGTTTCAGTTTTTTTTTGGTGTCTCGTTTCAGCTTTTTCGGTTTGGCAGAGTTCTTCCTTCCGGAT
This sequence comes from Brassica napus, assembly GCF_020379485.1. Classification (NCBI taxonomy): domain Eukaryota; kingdom Viridiplantae; phylum Streptophyta; class Magnoliopsida; order Brassicales; family Brassicaceae; genus Brassica; species Brassica napus. The sequence goes on from NC_063445.1 coordinate 56,876,063, forward strand.
AATGTGTCCTCTAATCCAAAATCTGAGACAGTTAAGTTTCTTAATCGTTCCTTAAACTGAAAAAAAGTATAACTAACTATACAAACTGAATCCACAAAATAAACATGTAAAGAAAGAAGACTGTTTCTAATAAAAAAAAATATATATATATATATATATATATCTCAGACTCCTTTCAGTGTTTCAGTTCCATCTCTTGGAGTTCTTGCTGGCCTTTGACTTCTGTTTCGCCTGTTGAAACGCCTGCATCTTCTGCTTCTTCCTCGCTTCTTTCTCTGCTTTTGACATCTTTGACTTCGCCTTCACTTTCGGTGCTTTCTCTTCTAGCTCTGCTTCTCTCTCCACCGCCTTTGCTCTAGCTTCCAGGTTCTTCTCCAAGTAATACTGCCCCAACATAGAGAATATCCACACATTCAATAAGACAACATTCAAACAAAAGTAAGAGATGTGGGACTCTTACATTGTAGTCTCCTGCGTAATCTTCCAAACAACCATCTTCAACTTCTATGACTCTGTTAACAATCTGTTTGATGAAGTACCGGTCGTGTGAGACTGCAATCACTGTGCCTTGGTACTCGTTTATCGCTTCCTCAAGCATCTCTTTAGAAGGAATGTCCAAGTGATTGGTCGGTTCGTCCAAAACAAGCACATTCGAAGGCGTCACCATGAATTTGCAGAAAGCAAGACGCGCTTTCTCGCCACCGCTCAAAAGAGAGACTTTCCGATCAAGCATGTCTGCTTTGAAGTTGCAACGTCCTAGAAGACCTTTTACATCATCACTTCTCCAGTCTTCCGCAGCTTCACAGACCGTTTCAAGAACTGTCTTATCCAAATCAAGAACCTCAGCCTAACCAAAAAAAAAAAACCAAAACAATGTCAAGAAAGAAACTAACAAACAACCCTTATCTTTATTTGTTCAAGTGAAAACAAACCTGGTTCTGTTCAAAGTAGTTTGGTAGTACATTGTGCTCTCCGAGGAAAACTTCACCTTTCATTGGCTTCTCTAAACCCATTATAAGCTTCAGCAACGTGCTTTTGCCACACCCGTTGGGGCCAATGATAGCAATCTTCTCTCCTCTCTCTATCGCTAGATTCGCCTTCTTGAACAGCATCTTATCCTCAAAACCAAAATCAACGTTCTTAACCGTGACTACAGATCTCCCACTAGTCCCACGCTCAGGAAACCTGATCTTCATCTGCTTCCTCTGGAAAGGCTTCTCTATAAGCTCCTGCTCTTGCAGCTTCTCTAGTTTCTATTACAAAAACAAAAAGGGGAAACATAAGCTCAAACTTGCTAATCACAGCAATGATCAGCTTTGCTTGCTTGCTAACCTTTTCTGCAGTGGAAGCACGGCCAGAGTTAGCACCAGCACCGAGCCTAGCGATTAAGTCCTTAGTTGATTCGATCTCTTTCTGCTGCTTCTCCCAAGCTGCGTTCTGAGTTTCGATCCACTCTGCTTTGGAGATGACGTACTGCGAGTAGTTGCCTTCGAATGTCCTGGAGACACCCATCTCGGTTTCGACGATTTTGGTGCAGAGCTGATCGAGGAAGGCTCTGTCGTGTGAGATGATGACCATGGGAACCTCTTGCTTTTGCAAATAGCCTTCAAGCCATTCAATAGTGTCGAGATCCAAATGGTTTGTAGGTTCATCGAGTAGCAGCAAATCTGGATCCTACTCATAGAAACACACACAGTACACATTAGTTTCTAGTTGGGAGTTTGAATTCAATCATTCATTTCATACATGAATATTTAATCCGGATTTTTATCTGAAAAAATCTGATATTTAATCCGATTAATCTGAATTTTCTGATTTTAAAACCAAATTAACCGAAAAACCGGAACCGAAAACAAATCTCGGATATTATCCGGTTCCCAAGTTTGTAACCAAAATAACCAAACTGAAACCGAATTTCATAAATATTCGAATGAATTTTATACCGAAGAAAACAAAACCAAAATAGACCGAACCGATACCCAAAATGCACATTAGCTTCCAGTTGGGAGTTTGAATTCAATCAAATCATAAAATAGACCGAACCGACACCCAAAATGCACATTAGCTTCCAGTTGGGAGTTTGAATTCAATCAATCTTTCATACCAGAATATTTACGCCAATTTTTTTTCCGAAAACCCAAAAGAATCTGACATTTAATTCTAAAAATCCAAATTTTCTGATTTTTAAACCGAAAACCGGAACCAGAAACCAAATTCCGGATATTAACCGGTTCCCAACTTTGTTACAACCAAACCGAAAACCGAAATAACTGAACCGAATTTCCTAAAATTCGAAGGGATCCTATATCTCTAGAACCAAACAAACCAAAACCGAACCAATACCCAAAATGCCTCAGGCCTACACACAATCAACCTAAGCTTCTAAACGGAAACCTATCAGCTTGTGATTATCATATCATGTCCATATACCTGAAGCAGAATCTTCCCAAGCGACATCCTCATCTGCCACCCACCACTAAACGAAGCCACAAGCCTATCAGCATCCTCGGCCGCAAACCCCAACTCCGGCATCAGCTTACTAATCTTCGCATCAACACTATCCAAACTCACCGCCTGAGCCCTCCTCTGCAGCAGATCAAACTCATCCAGCAACCTCCCCATGAGCTCCAGATCATCAACCGAACCTTCGATCGCCTTCTGAACTCTCTCGAGCTTATCAGCAACCTCCATCTCTTCTTTGAAAGCGCTCATGAACTCCTCCTTAACCGTCCTGCTCATCGACACCTCGAACTCCTGGCTCAAGAAGGCCACTTTCATGTTGGGCCGGGCCTTGATCACGTGGCCCGAGTCTGGCTCTTCTTGGCCCGTTATGATTCGGAGCTGCGTTGTCTTTCCTGCTCCGTTGACGCCGACTAAGCCTACTTTCTCGCCGCGTTTGACCTCCCAGGAGACGTCTTTGAGGACCGTGACGCCTTTGTAGGTTTTGGTTATGTTCTCGAGCTTCACGCCGGAGGAGACGCCGGAGGAGGAGGAGTTCTTTCGTTTGCGGTCGGAGTCTTGTTGGGTCGTTGGGGTGGAGAAGAGTGATTCGACGTCGTTTTGTTGCTCTTTTACGGGGGTGATTGTGGAGACTTGGGATGATCTGATTGTGGTGGTGTCCCGTCTAGGGATTGGAAAGGAGGAGACTTTGATGAAGTTTGATGCGATTGGAGATGGGCGGAGGCCGCCGGTGAAGAAAGTGGAGCGGAGGTTGATGGTGTGGAGGTTTGTGGATAAACCCATGATTGAAAGTTTGGGTTTTTTCGAGAATCCCTCGCTCTACCGGGGAAGATGAAGCAGAGGAAGAAACTCTCTGGGCGAGCGAGAGAGAGAGTGTGGTTTGATAAGAGGTTTGGTTTCTTCTATCTAAATGGTTCTGTGTGACCCAAGAGATAATTATTTTATTGTATTCGTTTAATTATTTTTATTTTATTTTGTGTGGTTTGTTTTTGGTTTGCGTATTTTCTTTCGCTCCTTTTTCTCTCCATATATTCCAAATATAAAAACAATAGAAGATAAAAAAAAAACTATAATGAATTTTTTTCATCTATCTAAAACTATCTCCAATATTTCATTCTATTTTTCACTCGATAAAATAACTCTATTTGATTTTGATAGTACTCTATTTTATAGTAAAATAAAATAAAGACATAAAATGAATTACTCGACATCGAAATGAATTACTCTATAAATATAGTGAACCTATATTCTATTCAATTATAGAATATAAAGTAGAATTGGTTTGAATTAGATCAAACGAATAGAGTTATTTGTTAGGTCAGTAATACAAAAGTCACAACAACAACAAAGAAATAAGAAGAAAATATTATTGTTTGTGGTTGTGAGAGAAGATGGTTGAAGATAACACTGCGTATTGCGTAATCCGGTGGAGTTACCTCTTTGTGGTTCACATCACTCCTTTGAACAATTCACACTTCTCATGATCTGCCACTTGTCCAACTACAGCACCAAACAACGTAAGCTGCTCTGTGGATGCCATTAAGCCACCAATGTTACTTGTCTACAAAGGGTATTAGTATTACTATATAATTTCCAGAACGTTAGAAAATTTGAATAATTTTACTATTTGAGATAAAGGATATGATGCGATCAATTAAAACATTCAGCATCTATATATTTATATATCATGCAATCAGCTGACAACATTCAACATCAAACACTAGGTTATGTTAATCGCCTCCATGATTATATCTGACCAAACTAAGTCCTTAATTTATAAACTAGTTGTAGACTTTTGTAGTTCTTGAATGGACACAGATTCACTAGAGATAAATAGTCGGCTAATGTTTGATTTTTGTACTTGTGGCTTTTCTTTTCTGTCATGTGATCAGATTTTTTTTTTCAAGTAGTGGAGTATGTGTAAATCACTAGTTCTCTAGGAAGAAAAGAATATGAAACATCAACAAATCCTGTTTTGATACTAATTTGCTTTATATTTATTTTAAAATATCAGATTAGATTTGATAATTATTTGCCAGCTTCCAATCTAATAAAGACCAAGTAAACTTGTGCGTGTCCCAGTGAATAGCCTTATGATAATTTCGCTTACCTTTTTCGACAAGAAAATGCAGAAAGAAAATATTTGATATGTTGGTGTAACATTGTAGTCGTTACCACTCAATAGCGCTGTGATTTTGCTGTATTAAAGTTTTGCATACCTTTCCTTTATCAGCTTTATATATTTCTCTTTATTTACCATCTTTCTTGATCCAAATATCATCTTCTTTAAAATAACAAGAAAGGCTCTCTTCTCTCTACAGCTTTGATCATATGGAAGATCAAAAGGAGGTTTAAATCTCTCAAACCCATCTTCTCTTTTCTTGTCTAAATCCTTATGTTTTTGAACTAGTCTCTGATAGATCGATATCATGAATCTTTGTTGAGTTAAACCATGTTTTGCGTGTCTTAAATATCATAATCTCAATTGATCTTAGGAGGTTTTCTTTTATTTACCTCAAAACCAAAGTTCTTGAATATGTGGAGATTTTTTGTTGACAGAACAAGAACTCGCCATGGCTATCAGTACCACAGTTTGGAGATTGGGATCAGAAAGGAGGACCAGTTCCTGATTACTCAATGGATTTCTCAAAGATCAGAGAGATGAGGAAACAGCACAAGAGAGATCCTTCTCGAGCCAGTCTTGGCAATGAACAAGACTTCATTAACCCATTTCACAATCAACCTACTTCTGTTGATAAAACTAAGGCTAAGCTCACAACTGTCCACAGTGACAACAACATAACCAAAAATGAGTTCCCTCACCACCAGCGACATCCTCCATCTGTAAGGCCACTTGCTTCTTTTTAAGTTATATGACTATCTTGAGTTGAATGACTGATTGTGTGTTCTGGATGCTTTGTCCCATTGTTAGGTTATGGAATCTATTTTTGTAGCACTATATTTTGGTTATGCATTGTTTGTTCTTGTTAGCTGATCATGTGCTCATACTTTAATTTTCCATCTTAACATTCAATTTTCTTGATGTGGGTGTATATGATCTGGATAATTGATTGTCTTGAAACCAGTAGGTAGGGTGTTTTAATTTGGTTAGGTTGGGGAATCTAACTTTGTAGCTTTGTATGGTTAGATTTTGAGTCACACATTGTTTGTTCTAGTTTACCTTTTTCTATAAAACTTCACATTTTTTTGTTAGGTTCTGACTGAGTTTTTGTCTACGAAATGGATGATTGTGTTTGTGGACTCTAGCTATGTGTATTCATTTGATGTGGGCCTTGACTTCTTTGGTTGGTTAGGTTATAAAATGGCTAGTTCTAGCAATTGGGTAACTGTGGTCCTTCAGTGTTTGGTATAGTCAGTTGCTTGATGCTATTTATTACACATTATATCAATACCACACATAACTTCATAAATTAGATTTTGAGGTTTTATTAGATATGGAGTTGTATTGGGTATGATTGAGTTTATATTGTTAGAGAATCACATCAAAGGTATACAATATGAGTAAGGATTAAATTTTTTATTCATCCAGAATGATAATAAGGTGAGAGTTCATTTAAATCAAAGTAATATAGTTGTTGTGATGGATGGTTTCTTTCAATCAAAGTAAAGCATAACCCTTTATGAGAAAGATGTGGCTTTTATTTCTTGTACCTACCATGTGAACTGACATAGATAATAGTTCCTTTTTCGGGATAAGACACTCTTAATCTTACGTGTAAACAGTACCGGTCCTGAAATGAAAAAGACCACAAGCAATTTTTAAAAATTACTTTTATAAATTTTGTAGATAATTTTTTTTATAAAAGGCTGATTTATGCAAATATTTTTTGTGGGCTGGAAGCGGGTGCTTGTAATGCTTCCCCTCAGGGCCGCCACTGCGTGTAAATAAATATGTATATGTGACTTTGGAACAGACGAGGAGAGGAATCTTTAGCTGCTTCAACTGCTGCGTTAAAGCTTGACCCTATTTCGTAACAGAGAGTCAGAGACAATGAGGAGATGTGTTTCACTTATTTATAATAAAGAAGTAAGAAATGAGAAATGGGAGTGACACTTTTTTACATACATTCCTGCGTAAGCAGCAGCGTTAATCAAGTTTATGTACTGTTTACTGTTATCTTACAATTGTCTAACTAATGTAGCTTTCTTTCTTTAATGATTGGTAACTTTTCAATATTGTGATACATACTACGATGCATTTATATAAAAAGATAAGTCGTGTTTACTGAATGTATGTGCCATTTAACAGTCACACTTAGTTTAACGCAAACCATCCTCGTCAAGTCTTAAACTCAACAGATACCTGAAAGATTCAGGGAAACTCAACAGATACCTGAAAGATTCAGGGATAGATTCAATAGATGTATACTAAACTCCTGTTGAGTAGTATTGTAGTACTAATATAGATTAAGTTTTGTTTTTAGTATGTTTTCGACTTCAAAATATTACTAAAGTTGATATGGCCGAGTTGGTCTAAGGCGCCAGATTAAGGTTCTGGTCCGAAAGGGCGTGGGTTCAAATTCCACTGTCAACATTATCTTTTTTGTTTTTTGATGAAAACAGATATTGTGACTGATTCCACGTAAAGCCGTCGGTCTAAACCTCTCCCCGTGCTACTTACTGATTAAAGTCATCAATCAAAGTGGAAGACAAGGCTATATAGATTACATGTTTTTGAAGATTTACAGACTAGAACCACGTTTGCTTTGAACATCGCATCATGATGAAAGAAAGGCACAAGATGAGACAGTGTTATTGCTTATCACTTATCAGATTCCCAGAGCTTGCATTCTAAAACCCATCACCTATGACCCTCCTCAGTGCACATAGATCTCATTGAACTTCGATTTTAAAAACCAAGCTCAAAGTTACTCCTGGGTTTTACTTATATCTGTAATCAATGCAAACAGAAACGAAATAAGTAAAAAGTCCGGAATAAGCCTATAGGCGGTTGCAAAGTAAACAACTATGTTATGTTTTTGTCCCATATCGCTTAGCTAGAAGGAAGGTGGTCATATCCTGATGAGTATAAATAAGAGGCCTTGTCTAACTTCCAATTCATACCTTTCTCGGCCTTTTGGCTAAGATCAAGTGTAGTATCTGTTCTTATCAGTTTAATATCTGATATGTGGATCATCGGCCCACACGATATTAACTCTATTTTTTTAGGGTGAAAGCCCTCCAAGATAGCTTGCTATTTGGGCTTTCGTGAGTCGTCCATGCGTTGCACTATTGCAAGGGCCTGGCTCAACCCATCAATCAACAAGTCCAATTTTTAAGTGATTACTCTAATAAACAAAGCTTAATACCATTAAATACAGTTAGCCCATGGTTTCCTAAGGGTTTGGCTATGTTTCGGTTAGCTTGAAGATGATCAAAGCTCGTTGAACTCGGAATCCTCCATCCCCAGTTTCCCACCTTTTGCGTAATGTCCACATTGTTAGCACTTAGAAAGCAACAGTCTAATAACTGCCAACACATGGACTATGTGATAAAGCAGCAATGTCTATTTTTCAAATTTCATTCTAGCTTTTTGATTATGATAAAAAAAAAGTCGGCTAACTTCAGTGGCTGGAGTGTTCATCATGGCACAACTTCCAAGTCCGAGGATGTCTTGCATCGGTATGAATGAGGTCTGAGCAATTGAAGAGAACGCAGCTTTGGATAAGTGACCATGAGATATCGTCTTCTTCAGCTACTGAAAGGTATTTCATTGCATGTAACACGATGGAATCGCTACTGTGATTATCTTACAAAATCATAAACTGGAAAATCATCAATGAAATGACCTTATTTTTCTTCATGGTCGAGATTGTCCCACCACCCTCGAATCTATTTAACAATAACAAGGATATATATATTTCTTCCAGGTTATCTTTAGATAATTTTTATTATACTTTATGGGTTTTTATATTTTTATTTTATACATATATAATGTTGATTTTAAAAACACATCAAACTCTTATATCTACAAAAAAAAATGCTGATCTTGAAAATTTAAGTTACTAATTTTTAGATAATATTATAAAATTTTGAACTTTTTTTTATTTTTTAGATTTTTAATGGAAAATCCCTCAACTATGTTTACCTAATGTAGAAATCCCTAAACTAAAGATTTACCGGTAGTATTGGTAATTATGACCTGTTAGGGTTTAATTCATTAAATAAAGTTAGTTTGAGGGTTTTTACCCAAAATAAACTTAGTTGAGGGGTTTTAACGTTAAAAATCCTTATATAAAGAGTATTATTTGATTTTCAATTGGTACCTTCTTCGAAATTGCTTTAATTTTATTTAGTTGACGATGGCAAAAAAAATCATGTTAATATATACATACATTTACTTTGGATATTAATTAGCAACTATGTTTTATATGATAGATTTGTAATGGGGTTTAATGCTTATCTTTCACTTATCTGTATAAAACTAAGTAATATGTAAGATATATTATGGTGGATGGATATAACACATAGATTTTGAGAAAAATTCAAAAATATGAAAATACTGTTTTAAAGCATAGTTGCATCCTTCACTAACATATGATAAAAGTCAAAGAGGTTTGAAACTTTTGTTGTATCCGTTTCTCTAGAAAGTATCGATTTTATAGTGGTTTGTCCACCAATTTAAGGAGTATTATGAAGTTTTACTAAATTAATTGACAAAAAAATTAAAACGATGCCTATAGATCAAATGTATTATTATACATTAATACAAATGTATAATTTGTTTATAAATTTTAAAACAGCACTAAAGATCATAGGCTTCAGTATATTGAACATTTACCAAAAAATTCAATATTTTCGTAGGGGTTAACACATAGATTTTGAGAAAAATTCAAAAATATGAAAATACTATTTTAATGCATAGTTGCATCCTTCACTAACATATGATGAAGTTAAAAGAGGTTTGAAACCTTTGTTGTCTCCGTTTTTCTATAGAATAGCGATTGTATAGTGGTTAGTCCACCAATTTAGGGAGTATTATGAAGTTTTACTAAATTAATTGACAAAAAAATAAAACGATTCTCATGTACCATGAAAGAGAGTTTAATATATACTAATACAAATGTAGAATGTGTTTAGAAATTTTAAAACAGCACTAAAGATCATAGGCTTCAAGTATATAGAGCATTTACCGAAAAGTTCAATATTTTCGTATGGGTTAACACATAGATTTTGAGAAAAATTCAAAAATGTGTAAATACTGTTTTAATGCATAGTTACATCTTCACTAACATATGATGACGGTCAAAGAGATTTGGAACTTTTGTTGTCTCCGTTTCTCTAGAAAATAGCAATTTTATAGTGGTTAGTCCACCAATTTAGGGAGTATTATGAAGTTTTACTAAATTAATTAACAAAAAAATTAGAATGATGCCCATGCACCATGAAAGAGAGTTTAATATACATTAATACAAATGTAAAATGTGTTTAGAAATTCTAAAACAGCACTAAACACATAAGGTTTTGAGAAAAATTCAAAAATATGAAAATACTGTTTTAATGCATAGTTGCATCTTTCACTAACATATGATGGAGGTCAAAGAGGTTTGGAACTTTTGTTGTCTCCATTTTTCTAGAAAATAGCGGTTTTATAGTGGTTTGTCTACCAATTTAGGGATTAACACATAGATTTTGAGAAAAGATCAAAAATGTGAAAATATTGTATTAATGTATAGTTGCATCATTCACTAACATATGATGACGTTCAAAAAGTTTTGGAACTTTTGTTATCTCCGTTTCTCTAAAAAGTAGCAATTTTATAGTTGTTAGTCCACCAATGTAGGGAGTATTATGAAGTTTTGCAAAATTAATTGACAAAAATTAAAACGATTCTCATGTACCATGAAAGTGGTTTAAAATACATTAATACAAATGTAGAATGTGTTTAGAATCTAAAACAAAACTAAACATATAGATTTTGAGAAAAATTCAAAAGTATGAAATTACTGTTTTAATGCATAGTTGCATCCTTCACTAACTTATGATGAAGGTAAAAGAGGTTTGGAACTTTTGTTGTGTTCGTTTCTCTAGAAAATAGAGATTTTATAACGATTAGTCCACCAATTTAGGGAGTCTTATGAAATTTTACTAAATTAGATGACAAAAAATTTAAACGATTCCCATGTACCTTGAAAGAAAGTTTAGTATACATTAATACAAATGTAGAATGTTTTTAGAAGTTTTAAAACAACACTAAAGATCATAGGCTTCAGTATATAGAGCATTTAATGAAAAATTCAATATTTTCGTAGGGGTTAGTTAACACTTAGATTTTGAGAAAAATTCAAAAGTATGAAAATACTATTTTAATGCACAGCTGCATCCTTCACTAACATATGTTGAAGTTCAAAGAGGTTTGAAACTTTTGTTGTCTCCGTTTCTCTAGAAAATAGCGATTTTATAGTGGTTAGTCCACCAATTTCGGGAGTATTACGAAGTTTTACTAAATTAATTGATAAAAAATTAAAACGATCCCAATGTACCATAAAATAGAGTTTAATATAAATTAATACAAATGTAGAATGTGTTTAGAAATCATAAAACAATACTAAAGATCATAGGGTTTAGTATATAGACAATTTACCGAAAACAATATTTTCGTAAGGGTTCACATAGATTTTGAGAAAATTTCAAAAATACTGTTTTAGTGCATAGTTTCATCATTCACTATCAAATGATGAAGGTCAAAGAGGTCTGAAACTTTTGTTGTCTTTGTTTCTCTAGAAAATAAAGATTTATAGTGGTTAATCTACCAATTTAGGGATTCTTATGAAGTTTTACTAAATTAATTGACAAAAAATTAAAACGATTCTCATGTACCATGAAAGAGAGTTTAATATACATTAATACAAATGTAGAATGTGTTTAGAAGTTTTAAAACAACACTAAAGATCATAGGATTCACTATATAGAGAATTTACCGGAAAATTTAATATTTTCGTAGGAGTTAACACATAGATTTTGAGAAAAATTCAAAAATTTAAAAATATTTTTTAATGAATATTTGCATCATCCGCTAACGTATGATGAATATGAAAGAGGTTTGGAACCTTTGTTGTCTCCATTTTTCTTGAAAATAGCGATTTTATAGTGGTTAGTCCACCAATTTAGGGAGTATTATGAAGTTTTACTAAATTAATTGACAAAAAATTAAAACGATGCCCGTGTACTATGAAAGAGAGTTTAATATACATTAATAAAAATGTAAAATGTGTTTAAAAATTTTAAAACAACACTAAAGATCATAGGCTTCAGTTTATGGAGCATTTACCGAAAAATTCAATATTTTCGTAGGGATTAACACATCTATTTTGAGAAAAATTCAAAAATATGAAAATACTGTTTTAATGCATATTTGCATCCTTCACTAACATATGATGAAGGTCAAAGAGGTTTGGAACTTTTGTTGTCTCCGTTTCTCTAGAAAATAGCGATTTTATAGTGGTAGTCCACCAATTTAGGGAGTAGTATGAAATTTAATTAAATTAATTGACCAAAAATTAAAACGATGCCCATATAACATGAAAGAGAGTTTAATATAGATTAATAAAATTGTAGAATGTGTTTAGAAACTGTTAAAACAGCACTAAATATTATAGGAATCAGTATATAGAGCATTTAAAAAAGACTTCAATATTTTCGTAGGGGTTAAACACATAGATTTTGAGAAAAATTCAAAAATATGAAAATATTGTTTTAATGCATAGTTGCATCTTTCACTGACATATGATGAAGTTCAAAGAGGTTTGGAACTTTTGTTCTCTCCGTTTCTCCAGAGAATAGCGATTTTATAGTGGTTAGTCCACCAATTTAGGTAGTATTATGTAGTTTTACTAAATTAATTGAAAAAAAATTAAAACGATTTTCATGTACCATGAAAGTGAGTTTAATATACATTAATACAAATGTAGAATGTGTTTAGAAATTCTAAAATAACACTAAGCACATAGATTCTGAGAAAAATTCAAAAATATGAAAATACTGTTTTAATGCATTATTGTATCCTTCACTAACTTACGATGAAGGTAAAAGAGGTTTGTAACTTTTGTTGTCTTCGTTTCTCTAGAAAATAGAGATTTTATAGTATTTAGTCCACCAATTTAGGGAGTATTATGAAATTTTACTAAATTAAATGACAAACAATTTAAACGATCCCCATGTACCATGAAAGAAAGTTTAATATACATTAATACAAATGTAGAATGTGTTTAGAAGTTTTAAAACAACACTAAAGATCATAGGCTTCAGTATATAGAGCATTTAATGAAAAATTCAATATTTTCGTAGGGGTTAGTTAACACTTAGATTTTGAGAAAAATTCAAAAGTATGAAATTACTGTTTTAATGCACAGCTGCATCCTTCACTAACATTTGATGAAGTTCAAAGAGGTTTGGAACTTTTGTTGTCTCCGTTTCTCTAGAAAATAGCGATTTTATAGTGGTTAGTCCACCAATTTCGGGAGTATTACTAAGTTTTACTAAATTAATTGACAAAAAATTAAAACGATCCCAATGTACCATAAAATAGAGTTTAATATAAATTAATAAAAATGTAGAATGCGTTTAGAAATCATAAAACAACACTAAAGATCATAGGGCTCAGTATATAGACAATTTACCGAAAACAATATTTTCGTAATGATTAACACATAGATTTTGAGAAAATTTCAACAATACGGTTTTAGTGCATAGTTTCATCATTCACTAACAAATGATGAAGGTCAAAGAGGTCTGAAACTTTTGTTGTCTTTGTTTCTCTAGAAAATAAAGATTTTTTAGTGGTTAATCCACCAATTTAGGGAGTCTTATGAAGTTTTACTAAATTAATTGACAAGAAATTAAAACGATTCTCATGTACCATGAAATAGAGTTTAATATACATTAATACAAATGTAAAATATGTTTAGAAGTTTTAAAACAACACTAAAGATCATAGGCTTCAGTATATAGAGCATTTACCGAAAAATTCAATATTTTCGTAGGGGTTAACACATAGATTTTGAGAAAAATTCAAAAAATTCAAAATATTATTTTAATGAATATTTTCATCATTCACAATAATATGATAAAGATGAAAGAGGTTTGTAGCCTTTGTTGTCTCCATTTTTCTTGAAAATAGCGATTTTATAGTGGTTAGTCTACTAATTTAGGGAGTATTATGAAGTTTTACTAAATTAATTGACAAAAAATTAAAACGATGCTCATGTACCATGAAATAGAGTTTAATATACATTAATACAAATGTAAAATGTGTTTAGAAATTTTAAAACAACACTAAAGATCATAGGCTTCAGTATATGAAGAATTTACCAAAAAAATCAATATTTTCGTAGGGGTTAACACATATATTTTGAGAAAAAAAATAAAAATATGAAAATACTGTTTTAATGCATAGTTGCATCCTTCACTAACATATGATGAAGGTAAACGAGGTTTGAAACTTTTGTTATCTCCGTTTCTCTAGAAAATAGTGATTTTATAGTGGTTAGTCGAGCAATTTAGGGAGTATTATGAAGTTATACAAAATTAATTGAAAAAAATTAAAACGATGTCCATGTACCATGAAAGAGAGTTTAATATACATTGATTCAAATGTAGAATATTTTTCAATGTTTTAAAAAAAACACTAAAGATCATAGGCTTCAGTATATAGAGCATTTACCGAAAAATTCAATATTTTCGTAGGAGTTATTAACACAGATTTTCAGAAAAATTCAAAAATATGAAAATACTATTTTAATGCATAGTTGCATCCTTCACTAACATATGATGAAGTTCAAATAGGTTTGGAACTTTTTTGTTTCCATTTCTCTAGAAAATAGCGATTTCATAGTGGTTAGTTCACCAATTTAGAGAATATTATGAAGTTTTACTAAATTAATTGACAAAAAATTAAAACGATGCCCATTTACCATGAAAGAGAGTTTAATATACATTAATAAAAATGTAGAATGTGTTTAGAAGTTTTAAAACAACACTAAAGATCATAGGCTTCAGTATATAGAGTATTTACCGAAAAATTTAATATTTTCGTATTGGTTAACACATAGATTTTGAGAAAAAATTAAAAATTTAAAAATATTGTTTTAATGAATATTTGCATCATTCACTAACATATGATGAATATGAAAGTGGTTTGGAACCTTTGTTGCCTCCATTTTTCTTGAGAATAGCGATTTTATAGTGGTTAGTCCACCAATTTAAGGAGTATTATGAAGTTTTACTAAATTAATTGACAAAAAATTAAAACGATGCCCATGTACCATGAAAGAGAGTTTAATATACATTAATACAAATATAAAATGTGTTTAGGAATTTTAAAACAACACTAAAGATCATAGGCTTCAGTATATGGAGCATTTACCGAAAAATTCAATATTTTCGTAGGGGTTAGTTAACACATATATTTTTAGAAAAATTCAAAAATATGAAAATACTGTTTTAATGCATATTTGCATCCTTCACTAACATATGATAAAAGTCAAAGATGTTTGGAACTTTTGTTTTCTCCGTTTCTCTAGAAAACAGCGATTTTATTGTGATTAGTCAAGCAATTTAGGGAGTATTATGAAGTTTTACTAAACTAATTGACAACAAATTAAAACAATGTCCATGTACCATGAAAGAGAGTTTAATATACATTAATTCAAATGTAGAATATTTTTCGAAATTTTTAAAAAAACATTAAAGATCATAGGCTTCAGTATATAGAGCATTTACCGAAAAATTCTATATTTTCGTAGGGTTATTAACACATAGATACTCAGAAAAATTCAAAAATATGAAAATACTATTTTAATGCATAGTGGCATCCTTCACTAACATATGATGAAGTTCAAAGAGGTTTTGAATTTTTTTTGTCTCCGTTTCTCTAGATAATAGCGATTTTATAGTGGATAGTCCACCAATTTAGGAAGTATTATGAAGTTTTACTAAATTAATTGTCAAAAAATTAACAAGATGCCTATGTACCATGAAAGAGAGTTTAATATATATTAATACAAATGTAGAATGTGTTTAGAAATTTTAAACCAACACTAAAGATCATAGGCTTCAGTATATAGAGCATTTAGCGAAAAAATCAATATTTTCGTAGGGGTTAAGCCACATAGATTTTGAGAAAAGTTCAAAAATATGAAAATAATGTTTTAATGCATAGTTGCATCCTTCGCTAACATATGATGAAGTTCAAACAGGTTTGAAACTTTTCTTGCCTCCGTTTCTCTAGAAAATAGCGATTTTATAGTGGTTAGTCCAACAATTTAGGGAGTATTATGCAGTTTTACTAAATTAATTGACAAAAAATTAAAACGATGTCCATATACCATGAAAGAGAGTTTAATATACATTAATACAAATGTAGAATGTGTTTAGAAATTTTAAAACAACACTAAAGATCATAGGCTTCAGTATATAGAGCATTTACCGAAAAACGCAATAGTTTCGAAGGGGTTAACACATAGATTATGAGAAAACTTCAAAAATATGAAAATTTCGTTTTAATGCATAGTTGCATCCTTCACTAGATGATGAAGTTCAAAGAGGCTTGGAACTTTTGTTGTCTTCGTTTCTCTAGAATCCGTTTCTCTAGAAAATAGCGATTTTATAGTGGTTAGTCGACCAATTTAGGGAGTATTATGAAATTTTACTAAATTAATTGACAAAAAGTAAAACGATGCCCATGTACCATGAAAGAGAGTTTAATATAAGTTAATACAAATGTAGAATGTGTTTAGAAATTTTAAAACAACACTAAAGATCATTGGCTTCAGTATATAGAACATTTACCGAAAATTTAATATTTCCGTAGGGGGTTGGTTAACGCGTAGATTTTGATGCATAGTTGCATCCTTCGCTAACATATAATGAAGTTCAAAAATTTAAAAATATTGTTTTATTGAATATTTGCATCATTCACTAACATATGATGAAGATGAAAGTGGTTTGGAACCTTTGTTGTCTCCATTTTTCTTGAGAATAGCGATTTTATAGTGGTTAGTCCACCAATTTAGGGAGTATTATGAAGTTTTATTAAATTATTTGACAAAAAATTAATATAAAATGTAAAATGTAAAATGTGTTTAGAAATTTAAAAACAACAGTAAAGATCATAGGCTTCAGTATATAGAGCATTTACCGAAAAACTCAATATTTTTGTAGGGGGTTGGTTAACACATAGATTTTGAGAAAATTCAAAAATATGAAAATACCATTTTAATGCATAGTTGCATCTTTCACTAACATATGATGAAAATCAAAGAGGTTTGAAACTTTTGTTGTCTCCATTTCTCTAGAAAATAGCAATTTTATAGTTGTTAGTCCACCAATTAGAAAGTATTATGAAATTTTACTAAATTAATTGACAAAAATTAAAACGATGTTCATATACCATGAAAAATAGTTTAATATACATTAATACAAATGTAGAATGTGTTTAAAAATTTTAAAACAACACTAAAAATCATATGCTTCGGTATATAAAATATTCATCGAAAAACTCAATATTTTCATAAGGGTTCGTATATGAATATGAGAAGCATCCAAGAAGGACCGGACATCTTTTATCGTGTAAAGAATATATGAAAAATCTGAAAAGTTCTATTCCACAACTACATTGAGCATTAGTTTCTGATTAAATTTTAATAAAACTATACTGAATTTGTAAAATGATTACTACTAGTCATATCCATATCGGGAAAATACAGGACCAATCGCAATAACTTTTAAAAAGAGCGTAACATTTAGAGATGATTAACTTCACCTAAATAAAACAAATACAGTTAACTGAAATATGAAAAAAAAATCTTAGTAAGATGGATGCAAGTCAAATTGAAAGTCGGTGGGAAACTGTTTGATCACTTTCATATGATCACGACTGAATCAATAAAGACACTTTTTATAGATTGGTGCAATTGATATTTTTAATTTTATCAATAATATACTATATCTTTTTTATAAATTTTTAAATGATGGAAATGCTATAAATCCAGAGCGATAAGAGAGACTGGAAAAGTTACTTTTGACGCCTGACGGATCTGATCAACATAACTAAACTATATGTAATTGCAATTATTAATGTCTACTTAAATAGTGCAGAATATTTCAAGCAGAGAATAGTTAGATCAAGCATCACATGACACAACACAACTTCGCCAGTCTCCAAATTGTCAGCTTTATATAATAGCCTCGCAACTCACAAGTAACAACCACAAGATGCAAGAAACATAACGGCGTTAACGTTGTTAAAATTAACAACCACAAGATGCAAGACACACAAATTAGCATTTTTCTAAATCCTATATCCTAAATTCTAAACTCAAATCCAAACCCCTAAACCCAAACCTTATACACTAAATCCTAATCCTAAACCCTAAACCCAAATAATATACATTAAACCTAAAAAATAGATTATAAACCTAAACCCTATACTCTAAACCCAAGTCTTAGACCTTAAATCCAAACTGTAAACCTTAACCCAAATCTTATAGCATCTAAGTTTGGGGTTTGGACTTAGGGTTTACCATTTGGGTTTTGGGTCTAGGATTTGGGTTTAGGATATAGGTTTTGAGTTTAGGATTTGGGTTTAGGGCATAAGTTTTGAGTTTAGGATTTACGATTTGGATTTATTGTTAAGGTTTGGGGCTTAGGGTATATAATTTGGATTTAAAGTTTACGGTTTGGGATTAAGGTCTAGGACTTGAGTTTAGAGTATAGAGTTTAGGTTTATAGTCTTGTTTTTGGGTTTAGGGTATAGGGTTTGAGTTTAGGAGTTTGGATTTAGGTTTAGAATTTAGGGCATAGAGTTTAAAATTTAAGATTTAAGGTTTAGGGTTTAGCTGGAATTAGCGTCGTTAAAATTAGCGTTTTTATTTTTTGTAGCTATTTTTTATTTAATTTAATATTTTTAATTAATAATTTATGTATCACTTTGATTGGTCCTAAAGGGTATCGTGAATTTAAAGGTTCACCCTAAAAAATGAACCTAATTTATTTTGGACATATGGTTTTTATTATTTATCAAACAACATATAAATATTCCTAGTGTCACAACCACGAGGAGCATGCAACACCAACTTCGAATAGAAAAGAGTATTTCATAAAATCCACAAGTCATTAAGCCATACGTGTTGATAGGTCTCGCGTCACTGGAAGGTCCATAACTATTAAACAAGGTATGATGAGACATAAAATTGGAGTTCTTTATGATAAACCCGACAATAATCATTATCTTCCAGTTTGTCTAAGGAACAATGGTGAATCTAGTGGCCATAAATGCATTAAGCCAAAGGAATAATAAGAATTTTGATACTACTTTAATTTATGATACAAGTTCGAAACTAACTAACTA
Organism: Brassica napus; assembly: GCF_020379485.1. Classification (NCBI taxonomy): domain Eukaryota; kingdom Viridiplantae; phylum Streptophyta; class Magnoliopsida; order Brassicales; family Brassicaceae; genus Brassica; species Brassica napus. The sequence continues at coordinate 56,894,892 of NC_063445.1, forward strand.
TCACATATTTATCAGTAAAATCTTAAACTCATGTAAAAAAAAAAGGATCCTTAAATTTAATTAATGGTGTTCTCATAACCATTTTATTTGTGTGCAAGAAGAAAAAGTATTTGTCCTACCAATCATTTCTTAAGTTAATTATAACTAGATTTCGATCCACCCAACCGCGCGAGCTTTTGTTTTCATTTATTTTATATAAATATTTTATTTTCAATTCTTAATTGGTATATATTATAATATATATGTGTCAATCAATTTTTAAAACATAATAAGTTTACGGTATATTTTTTTCATTGAATAGATTGTTTCAAACTTTCACATGTATTTGTATCTTCTTATATATATATATTTTCAGATTATTATTTCATTATTAAAATCGTAACTATATATATAAAGATTAGTAAAATATTGTTTTATGAAGTTTTACTAAATTAATTGACAAAAAATTAAAACGATGTCCATGTACCATGAAAGAGAGTTTAATATACATTAATACAAATGTAAATTGTGTTTAGAAATTTTAAAACAACACTAAATATCATAGGCTTCAGTACATGGAGCATTTACCAAAAAATTCAATATTTTCGTAGGGGTTAACACATATATTTTCAGAAAAATTCAAAAATATGAAAATATTGTTTTAATGCGTAGTTGCATCTTTCACTAACATATGATGAAGGTCAAAGAGGTTTGAAACTTTTGTTGTCTCCGTTTCTCTAGAAAATAGCGATTTTATAGTGGTTAGTCCAGCAATTTAGGGAGTATTATGAAATTTTACTAAATTAATTGACAAAAAATTAAAACGATTCTCATGTACCATGAAAGAGAGTTTAATATACATTAATACAATGTAGAATATGTTTAGAAATTTTAAAACAACACTAAAGATCATAGGCTTCAGTATATAGAACATTTACCGAAAAATTCAATATTTTCGTAGGGGTTAACACATAGATTTTGAGAAAAATTCAAAAATATATAAAAAACTGTTTTAATGAATAATTGCATCACTCACTAACATATTGTGAAGATGAAAGAGGTTTGGAACCTTTGTTGTCTCCATTTTTCTTGAGAATAGCGATTTTATAGTGGTTAGTCAACCAATTTAGGGAGTATTATGAAGTTTTACTAAATTAATTGACAAAAAATTAAAACATGCCCATGTACCATGAAAGAGAGTTTAATATACATTAATACAAATGTAAAATGTGTTTAGAAATTTTAAAACAACACTAAAGATCATAGGCTTAAGTATATGAAGCATTTACCGAAAATTTCAATATTTTCGTAGGGGTTAACATATATATTTTGAGAAAATTTCAAAAATATGAAAATACTGTTTTAATGCATAGTTGCATCCTTCACTAACATATATGATGAAGGTCAAAGAGGTTTGGAACTTTTGTTGTCTCCGTTTCTCTAGAAAATAGCGATTTTATAGTGGTTAGTCCAGCAATTTAGGGAGTATTATAAATTTTTACTAAATTAATTGACAAAAAATTAAAACGATATCCGGAGATTTTTGAATATGCGGAGATTTTTTGTTGACAGAACAAGAACTCGCCATGGCTATCAGTACCACAGTTTGGAGACTGGGATCAGAAAGGAGGGCCCGTTCCTGAGTACTCAATGGATTTCTCAAAGATCAGAGAGATGAGGAAACAGCACAAGAGAGATCCTTCTCGAGCCAGTCTTGGCAATGAACAAGACTTCATTAACCCATTTCAAAATCAACCTACTTCGGTTGATAAAACTAAGGCTAAGCTCACAACTGTCCACAGTGACAACAACATAACCAACAATGAGTTCCCTCACCACCAGCGACATCCTCCATCTGTAAGGCCACTTGCTTCTTTTTAAGTTATATGACTATCTTGAGTTGAATGACTGATTGTGTGTTCTGGATGCTTTGTCCAATTGTTAGGTTATGGAATCTATTTTTGTAGCACTATATTTTGGTTATGCATTGTTTGTTCTTGTTAGCTGATCATGTGCTCATACTTTAATTTTCTATCTTAACATTCAATTTTCTTGATGTGGGTGTATATGATCTGGATAATTGATTGTCTTGAAACCAGCAGGTAGGGTGTTTTAATTTGGTTAGGTTGGGGAATCTAACTTTGTAGCTTTGTATGGTTAGATTTTGAGTCACACATTGTCTGTTCTAGTTTATCTTTTTCTATAAAACTTCACATTTTTTTGTTAGGTTCTGACTGAGTTTTTGTCTACGAAATGGATGATTGTGTTTGTGGCCTTGTTCGAAAACGCGGTTAACGCTGCCGAAAACGCGGCGGTTATACGCTGCACGGGAACATACCGTGGCGATTATGCTAAATTCGGTTGATTGTACGGAACTGTTCCAAAACTTGAATTTTTTGGATATTTTGAAGTCCATAATCCTTCAATATAGTGTAGATCTATAGCTTCAAGGTGTAAACAACAATTAAAAAGCAATAAATTAAAGGATTTAACGAAACTTTTTATCGCGGCTGCTAAATATTGCAGAAACAGCTAACCCTTAATATTTGGGACAGAGGAAGACGATGAGAATATTACCATATTGCCACTCCTAAAAAAATAAATAGCAAAAATGAAGATGTCAGCCTTCGAACTCAGGACCTGATGCGAATGACTCACGAAAACACCCACCAGACTACACGCGATCTTTCTGTTTTCATATACGTTACTAAATATATTCAAAATTAATCGCCGATTAATCTTGGAATAATCTCCGCTTTTCTCATTACGCGCTAGGCCTAACCCGAGCGCACGCGTAACACGTAGCGAGTTTCCGAACAAGGGTTTGTGGACTCTAGCTATGTGTATTCATTTGATGCGGGCCTTGACTTCTTTGGTTGGTTAGGTTATAAAATGGCTAGTTCTAGCAATTGGGTAACTGTGGTCCTTCAGTGTTTGGTATAGTCAGTTGCTTGATGCTATTTATTACACATTATGGTATACCACACATAACTTCATAAATTAGATTTTGAGGTTTTATTAGATACGGAGTTGTATTGGGTATGATTGAGTTTATATTGTTAGAGAATCACATCAAAGGTATACAATATGAGTAAGGATTAATTTTTTTATTCATCCAGAATGATAATAAGGTGAGAGTTCATTTAAATCAAAGTAATATAGTTGTTGTGATGCAAACCCGTCCTAATTATAAGGCAAGTAAAGCACATGCTTTTAGGCCACAAGATATATAGCAAATTTTAGGGCCACATTTTTATTACAGATTCAACCATATTCAATGGTTTTAAGCATTTTTGTGTTGTTTGTATTACTATTTTCCATTTGTATTTATGTAAAAGACCATATAATTTTTATTGTGCTTTAGGCCACATCAAATTTTAGGACGGTACTGTTGTGATGGATGGTTTCTTTCAACAAAGTAAATCATAACCCTTTATGAGAAAGATGTGGCTTTTATTTCTTGAACCTACCATGTGAACTGACATAGATAATAGTTCCTTTTTCGGGATAAGACACTCTTAATCTTACGTGTAAACAGTACCGGTCCTGAAATGAAAAAGACCACAAGCAATTTTTAAAAATTTGGCCACTTTTATAAATTTTGTAGATAATTTTTTTTATAAAAGGCTGATTTATGCAAATATTTTTTGTGGGCTGGAAGCGGGTGCTTATAATGCTTCCCCTCAGGGCCGCCACTGCGTGTAAATAAATATGTATATGTGACTTTGGAACAGACGAGGAGAGGAATCTTTAGCTGCTTCAACTGCTGCGTTAAAGCTTGACCCTATTTCGTAACAGAGAGTCAGAGACAATGAGGAGATGTGTTTCACTTATTTATAATAAATAAGTAAGAAATGAGAAATGGGAGTGACACTTTTTTACATACATTCCTGCGTAAGCAGCAGCGTTAATCAAGTTTATGTACTGTTTACTGTTATCTTACAATTGTCTAACTAATGTAGCTTTCTTTCTTTAATGATTGGTAACTTTTCAATATTGTGATACATACTACGATGCATTTATATAAAAAGATAAGTCGTGTTTACTGAATGTATGTGCCATTTAACAGTCACACTTAGTTTAACGCAACCATCCTCGTCAAGTCTTAAACTCAACAGATACCTGAAAGATTTAGGGAAACTCAACAGATACCTGAAAGATTCAGGGATAGATTCAATAGATGTATACTAAACTCCTGTTGAGTAGTATTGTAGTACTAATATAGATTAAGTTTTGTTTTTAGTGTGTTTTCGACTTCAAAATATTACTAAAGTTGATATGGCCGAGTTGGTCTAAGGCGCCAGATTAAGGTTCTGGTCCGAAAGGGCGTGGGTTCAAATCCCACTGTCAACACTATCTTTTTTGTTTTTTGATGAAAACAGATATTGTGACTGATTCCACGTAAAGCCGTCGGTCTAAACCTCTCCCCGTGCTACTTACTGATTAAAGTCATCAATCAAAGTGGAAGACAAGGCTATATAGATTACATGTTTTTGAAGATTTACAGACTAGAACCACGTTTGCTTTGAACATCGCATCATGATGAAAGAAAGGCACAAGATGAGACAGTGTTATTGCTTATCACTTATCAGATTCCCAGAGCTTGCATTCTAAAACCCATCACCTATGACCCTCCTCAGTGCACATAGATCTCATTGAACTTCGATTTTAAAAACCAAGCTCAAAGTTACTCCTGGGTTTTACTTATATCTGTAATCAATGCAAACAGAAACAAAATAAGTAAAAAGTCCGGAATAAGCCTATAGGCGGTTGCAAAGTAAACAACTATGTTATGTTTTTGTCCCATATCGCTTAGCTAGAAGGAAGGTGGTCATATCCTGATGAGTATAAATAAGAGGCCTTGTCTAACTTCCAATTCATACCTTTCTCGGCCTCTTGGCTAAGATCAAGTGTAGTATCTGTTCTTATCAGTTTAATATCTGATATGTGGGTCATCGGCCCACACGATATTAACTCTATTTTTTTAGGGTGAAAGCCCTCCAAGATAGCTTGCTATTTGGGCTTTCGTGAGTCGCCCATGCGTTGCACTATTGCAAGGGCCTGGCTCAACCCATCAATCAACAAGTCCAATTTTTAAGTGATTACTCTAATAAACAAAGCTTAATACCATTAAATACGCCCATGGTTTCCTAAGGGTTTGGCTATGTTTCGGTTAGCTTGAAGATGATCAAAGCTCGTTGAACTCGGAATCCTCCATCCCCAGTTTCCCACCTTTTGCGTAATGTCCACATTGTTAGCACTTAGAAAGCAACAGTCTAATAACTGCCAACACATGGACTATGTGATAAAGCAGCAATGTCTATTTTTCAAATTTCATTCTAGCTTTTTGATTATGATAAAAAAAAAGTCGGCTAACCTCAGTGGCTGGAGTGTTCATCATGGCACAACTTCCAAGTCCGAGGATGTCTTGCATCGGTATGAATGAGGTCTGAGCAATTGAAGAGAACGCAGCTTTGGATAAGTGACCATGAGATATCGTCTTCTTCAGCTACTGAAAGGTATTTCATTGCATGTAACACGATGGAATCGCTACTGTGACTATCTTACAAAATCATAAACTGAAAAATCATCAATGAAATGACCTTAGATTTTTCTTCATGGTCGAGATTGTCCCACCACCCTCGAATCTATTTAACAATAACAAGGATATATATATTTCTTCCAGGTTATCTATAGCTTCACTAAAATCAATTAAAGCTGAGAGCAGAGCTTACAGTGTCGTTGTCATGAGTTCCAGAGTATACAACTTAGTTCAATTCGTGATTATGAGGTAAATGTGGGTTATCTGCGCCGCCTGCAACTGATGAAATTAGAGAAAGAATCTCAAGTAGGTTGAGAGAAAATCAAAAACAGTGAATAAGATGAGGAAGCCAAGCTATTTTACCAAACTGGAGGACCGCCATTCCAGGTGCTCCAATTGATTTCCTCAGTTCAACTACATCTTTAGTAATAACTCCCTGTCTTAAGACAAAGTGTAGCGTCCATTAGCAATTACTCACATGCCAGTATGTATATAAATCTACACCCTTATTGTTAGGATCAAGAATTAATACTGGCTCAACATTATCATTCACATTCAATAATTAAAATGTACATTACCAGCAAGCAGCAAGTTCATTTCAAACTAGATGCACGTGTCTGATAAGTTTACTTTAAGTACTGAGTGTTTGTACTTTGTATGATTGTGTTAAATGAGCTTACCAAATCTTCAGCTAGGCCTGTGCAAAATAACCGGAATCGAAGAACCGAACCACACCAGAACCGAACGGGTACCCGAATATATAAAAATATTAATTATATATATAACATAACTAAATATATATTTTTAATTTAAAATTCTATTTAAAGTATCTGAAAATAGTTGAGGATAACTAAATTATTATAAAGTATCGGAGCTACACGAAAGTATCCGAAACTATATCCGAATAGTATTATCCGAAATATCCAAAGTAATCCGAAATATCCAATTTTTTTTAATCTAAATCATCCTAATTATTTGATATTTTACCCTAAATAACCAATATTTTATCTAAATGATCCGAACTACCCGAACTATCCTAACCCAAACCGGATCCAAATGAGAACCAATTTTTTCCGGGTATTTTCAGGTTCTTACATTTACTATCCGAACCGAACCAAACCCAAAACTATCCAAACCAAATCAAACCGAAAATAAGTCAAGTATTAAACCGGAAATATCCAAACCGAACCGAACCATATCCGAAATGCCCAGGCTTCAGCTATGATTTTGATCTTCCCAAAGCAGCATCTTCCAGCCAACCTATGCATAGTGAATATAACATCCTCAGTGAGAACTTTTTTTTATCCAAGCAAGACAGCTAATTGTTTTAAGTTGTATATTTCTCACATGATAGAGGGGTCAAGACGGAAATTTTGCAGTTTGCTCTTCAGTTCACCGTTACCACTAACAAGCCTCTTTGCTGCCTGAGAAAAGGTCAGTGATCAAACTTAACTTCTCAAGCCAGATCAGTGGTTACAATCAACGAAGTAGATAAATAATTTCACCAGAAGTATAAAATATAGAGAGAGATTACGCTACGCAACTTAGTTTGAAAACAACAGTAGTGAGCTAGCCTAGACAACAAAGCATTGTCTTCATTTACTACAATCTTTAACTCCAGACGACAAAAAAGACAACCATAATCGCATTATCTGAATTTAGCAGATCTAGATGGTTTGCAAGCTAGATTGTGTGTACCTTAGCTATCAAGGGACTCTTCAACTTCTTAACAGTTTGATAGTTCACACAATCAGCATCACTGGACAATATAAGATGTTGGAGTTCAGCATAACACCAAACGAAAACAACAGAACGCACAATGCTTAAATCATACAGACGAGGAGTAGCACATTGGTAGTGGGAGCTCATCCTTCATCCACAAGCTTGTCCAGAGAAATCAACAATGTATTCCCACAATGTGCATCCTACAAAATAGCCATCACAATCAGTTTCACATGATAGGCCGACCAGATCGAATCCTATATCCTTGAAACCCCAACATTGCATGGTAGGTATATTGGCTTCTTCTTTTTTTTGTAAATCATTTTTTTCTAAAAAAACTCATTATACGAATTTAGAACCATATTAATATGATGATTGATATTTTATTTAAATTTAATTTTAAATATTCTAAATAGTTATCATTTTTTTAATAGTTATCATTTTTATTATTCAGACATATAAATAAATAATTTTGTCACTAATCCATTACAACCATCTATAACATTTGATTTTTACATATATAGTCATGTATAGTTGTGGTTGGTGAGTTGTTAGTTATGCATAAAAAAAAGATTTATACTTTCATCATTTTTCAATGATAGTTCAATAATTGATGTAATGTGATGACATGTAATTTATGATTGATAGAATTTATTAATTTTTGTTTTGAAATTAATGATGTAATTTATCACAATTTGCAACGAATAAACATGTATGTATTATATAAAATAATGTTACAAAACTATATTTAAGTAAAATGTGTCTGCCATCATGTAACGTTTCAGTTCAAAAAAAAAAATCATGTAACGTTTTTTTTTGTCAACTCCATTGCGTAACATAGTCAAGCTTTAAAAAAATATTATATTGTACCTACCATCGCAGTTTTATCCACTAGCCAATATTCAATATATACAACTTCAATAATTGGTACTACATATAAATAAAATAATAAGCACTTTGATTTTTTTTTTTCCGCCAACAATAAGCACTTTGATTAAAGTCAAATTTTCGATAGTCAAAGAAAAATAAACAATTTTTTTTTTTTGAGCAACAGAAAAAGAAACAATTAAAAACCTGTCAGTCACGGCTTGCAATTGTGAGATGAAATTGAGGTTCTCTACAAACGCTGACTTGACTTCCAAGTTCACAAATCACAACCATAAAAGATATCATCCAAAAGCATAAAATAAAGAAAAAAGAAAACACTCTTGAAACTCTCAACCGCTGTGTTGTTGAACCTGAAGTTACTGTCTGGACTCAGCACCACGTAGTGTACCAATCCAAGCCGGTGGCTGCATTCCGGTCTGGTCATAAACCGTATCAAGAACAGGTGGCAACATCTTGTAGAGTCCAGCAATATCCTTCATACCACCACTACTCATCCCCTGATCAACACCAGCACCACCTTGGTTCCACACGCTTATCTTAGGCTGCAAGTCCCTGATGGCCATAGCATTGGTCTTGGCGATATCTTGATAAATCCCATTGTTGATCATCAAGAAGTCTCTCATTGCTGAGTAGTTGTTGTCAACTGCACCAAGAAGAGTTTTGATATAAGTCCCTTGAGCATTGGCCATGGAGACAAGTCCCTCTGCCTCTTTCTGTTTAGCATAGAAGGCTGCATCAGCTGCAGCTTTAGTCGCCTCGGCTTGCTTCTGCTTCTCGTACAAAACAGCTTCTGCTTTCTTTTGCTTGTCGTATAACTCCCAGTTTGCTTCTTGCACCTGTCATAATAACAACAACAATGTCATGATCTGAGAAAAGCAAAGGTCTAGGTTTCTGGATAAAACATTCGCTTTGGACTCCAAATTTTAGAGAATATTATACATATGTTACATGACTTCTAGATAGTAGATTTTTTTTTAATTAAGACTTTGAATTAGCTATGCATTACCTTGGTCTCATATTCAACAGTGGCTTTGCTTAGGAACTCGGCTTTGAGCTTCTCTGTCCGAGTCAATGCATTCATTTTCTCAACTTGAGTTTGAAGCTCAGCTTCCCTCATAGCAACTGCCTTGGCAGCTTCAACCTCAGCCACACGAGAGCTTTTGGTCAAAGCAGCCTTCTGAATCGCAAGTGCTGCATCAGCCTGAGCAACAAGAGCCGCCTTCTCATTCTGAAACACTTGGACCTCACTCTTGACCTTGATCTCTTCCTTTGTCCCTTCTCCTAGCCTCTGAGTGGAGATGATCTTTGACTCAGCGTCAATCTTTGCTGCATTCTGAATTGTGAGCCCGGTACGTTCTTTTGCACCGACCTCTCCTTTCATCTTTGCTTCAGCTACATCGATCTTGGCTTGGTTAGCTGCTTCCATCTGTGTCTTCTGACCCAAGTAAGAGAAGTACTCATGTCCAGGCACGTCAACGAGCTGCTTGACATTGGCGTTGTAGATCACAAGACCAAACTGGTTTAGCTCAAGTTGGACCTTTTCAAATACTTCCTTCTTGAACTCCTTTGTTCCTACAAGTAATCAAGAATTGGAATGTGATACAAGCAAAAGCACACAAGAGAAACCCTAGTACATACCTAACCTAACAAACTTAAAATTTATATATTTAATTTTCAGAAACAGAGTGAATATATTACCTTTAAAGACTTCTTCCATGGTCATGGAGGCAACAAGAACACGAGTCTCTCCTTCGATAACACCCTGAACAAGCTCGTTGACGTGGTTCGAGTGCTTATCATGCTGAGACATAAGCATGGCGTACAACAAGAGAGCGTGAGGGTCATCGACGCGTGGACCGATGGTGAAAACGGCGGGGATGACAAAAGGGAGCTTCTCGGAACTCATGGCCTGGACCTCGAACGTGTAGTTGACCGGAGAAACGTCGAAGACGGTGCAAGACTGCCATGGAAACACCCAAGACTTCTTGGCAAGCTTGATGTCTTGGATACCACCACCGGTGATGGCAAGATACTCCGATGCTCTAGCAACTTTGTAACCCATTCTTTTCTTCTCTTTGGAACGTTTGGTCTTTTTTTTTTGTTTCTTGAGATGTACGCTTTGACTTATATAACTCCTCAAAACGCGTATTTAGGAAAATCAGAGGAAAATTAACCGATATAATTTTCAACTTCCTTTATGAGAATCTTGCCTGTTCGATTTGGTGATCTACACGATTTTTCAGAAAACAATTGTCAACGTCTACTACATCAATTCTTGTATATCAAATTAATGGTATATTTATATAAATGATTTTTAACGTTAAAACCCCTCAACTAATTTTGTTTTAGGTAAAAACCCTCAAACTAAATATTTAACGAAAAAACTCTCAAATTAACTTTATTTAATGAATTAAACCATAGCAGGTCATAGTTACCATTACTACCTGTAAATCTTTGGTTTAAGGGTTTCAACATTAAGTAAACATAATTGAGGGGTTTTACCATTAAAAATAAAAAAAATTAAAAAAAATCAAAATCTTATAATATTATCTAAAAATTAGTAACTTAAAATTTTAAAATTAACATTTTTAATTTTTTTGTAAATATATGAGTTTGATGTGTTTTTAACATCAACATTATATATGTATAAATTAAAAATGTAAAAACCCAGAAGATATAAAAATTATCTAAAGATTTATTATTACATTTTTAATAGATAAGATATAATTTTTATTATATTTTCTTGTTTTTTTACATTTTTAATCTTTTAGTAATTTTATTATAGGCAAATCTTTAGATAATTTTTATTATATTTTATGGGCTTTTGCATTTTTAATTTATACATATATAATATTGATTTTAAAAACACATCAAACTCTTATATTTACAAAAAAAATGCTGATTTTGAAAATTTAAGTTTCTAATTTTTAGATAATATTATAAAATTTTGAACTTTTTTTTATTTTTTAGATTTTTAATGGAAAACCCCTCAACTATGTTTACCTAATGTAGAAATTCATAAACTAAAGATTTACCGGTAGTAATGGTAATTACGATCTGTTAGGGTTTAATTCATTAAATAAAGTTAATTTGAGGGTTTTTACCCAAAAGAAACTTAGTTGAGGGGTTTTAACGTTAAAAATCCTTATATAAAGAGTATTATTCAATTTTCAATTGGTACCTTCTTCGAAATTGCTTTAATTTTATTTAGTTGACGATGGCAAAAAAAATCATGTTAATATATACATACATTTACTTTGGATATTAATTAGCAACTATGTTTTATATGATAGATTTGTAATGGGGTTTAATGCTTATCTTTCACTTATCTGTATAAAACTAAGTAATATGTAAGATATATTATGGTCGATGGATATAATAACACATAGATTTTGAGAAAAATTCAAAAATATGAAAATATTGTTTTAAATCATAGTTGCATCCTTCACTAACATATGTTGAAATTCAAAGAGATTTGAAACTTTTTTTTCCGTTTCTCTAGAAATTATCGATTTTATAGTGGTTTGTCCACCAATTTAAGGAGTATTATGAAGTTTTACTAAATTAATTGACAAAAAATTAAAACGATGCCCATTTACTATGAAATAGAGTTTAATATACATTAATACAAATGTATAAATTGTTTATAAATTTTAAAACAACACCAAATATCATAGGCTTCAGTATATAGAATATTTACAGAAAAACTCAATATTTTCGTAGGTTAACACATAGATTTTGAGAAAAATTAAAAAATATGAAAATACTATTTTAATGCATAGTTGCATCATTCACTAACATATGATGAAGTTAAAAGAGGTTCGGAACCTTAATTGTCTCCGATTTTCTAGAGAATAGTGATTTTATAGTGGTTAGTCCACCAATTTAGTGAGTATTATGAAGTTTTACTAAATTAATTGACAAAAAAATAAAACGATTCTCATGTACCATGAAAGAGAGTTTAATATATACTAATACAAGTGTAGAATGTGTTTAGAAATTTTAAAACAATACTAAAGATCATAGGCTTCAGTATATAGAGTATTTACCGAAAATTCAATATTTTCGAATGGGTTAACACATAGATTTTGAGAAAAATTCAAAAATGTGAAAAAAAAATTTAGTGCATAGTTACATCTTCACTAACATATGATGACGGTCAAAGAGGTTTGGAACTTTTGTTGTCTCCGTTTATCTAGAAAATAGCAATTTTATAGTGGTTAGTCCACCAATTTAGGGAGTATTATGAAGTTTTACTAAATTAATTAACAAAAAAATAAGAACGATGCCCATGTACCATGAAAGAAAGTTTAATATACATTAACACAAACGTAGAATGTGTTTAGAAATTCTAAAACAACACTAAACACATAGGTTTTGAGAAAAAATCAAAAATATGAAAAATACTGTTTTAATGCATAGTTGCATCCTTCACTAACATATAATGAAGGTCAAAGAGGTTTGGAACTTTTGTTGTCTCCGTTTTTCTAGAAAATAGCGATTTTATAGTGGTTTGTCGACCAATTTAGGGAGTATTATGAAGTTTTACTAAATTAATTGACAAAAAATTAAAACGATGCACATGTACCTTGAAATAGAGTTTAATATAAATTAATACAAATGTGGAATGTGTTTAGAAATTATAAAACAACACTAAAAATCATAGGCTTCAGCATATAGACAATTTACCGAAAAACAATATTTTCGTAGGGGTTAACACATAAATTTTGAGAAAAATTCAAAAATATGAAAATACTGTTTAATGCATAGTTGCATCCATCACTAACATATGATGAAGGTGAAAGAGGTTTGAAAATTTTGTTGTCTTCGTTTCTCTAGAAAATAGAGATTTTATAGTGGTTAGCCCATCAATTTAGAGAATATTATGAACTTTTACTAAATTAATTGACGAAAAATTAAAACGTTGCCCATGTACCAGGAAAGAGAGTTTAATATACATTAATTCATATGTAGAATATTTTTCGAAATTTAAAAAAAAAAGACTAAAGATCATAGGCTTCAGTATATAAAGCATTTACCGAAAAATTCAATATTTTCGTAGGAGTTATTAACACATAGATTTTCAGAAAAATTCAAAATTATGAAAATACTATTTTAATGCATAGTTGCATCCTTCGATAACATATGATGAAGTTCAAAGAGGTTTGAAACTTTTTTTGTCTTCGTTTCTCTAGAAAATAGCGATTTTAAAGTGGTTAGTCCACAAATTTATGGAGTATTACGAAGTTTTACTCAATTAATTGACAAAAACATTAAAACGATGCCAATGTACCATGAAATAGAGTTTAATATTCGTTGGGGTTAAACACTTAGATTTTGAGAAAAATTCAAAAATGTGAAAATACTGTTTTAATGCACAGTTGCATCCTTCACTAACATATGATGAAGTTCAAAGAGGTTTGGAACTTTTGTTGTCTCCGTTTCTCTAGAAAATAACGATTTTATAGTGGTTATTCCACCAATTTAGTGAGTATTACGAAGTTTTACTAAATTAATTGACAAAAAATTAAAAAGATGCTCATGTACCACGAAATAGAGTTTAATATATATTAATACAAATGTAGAATGTGTTTATAAATTATAAAACAACACTAAAGATCATTGGCTTCATTATATAGACAATTTACCGAAAAACAATATTTTCATAAGGGGTTAATACATAGATTTTGAGAAAAATTCAAAAATATGAAAATACTATTTTAGTGCATAGTTTCATCATTCACTAACAAATGATGAAGGTCAAAGAGGTTTGGAACTTTTGTTGTCTTCGTTTCTCTAGAATATAGAGATTTTATAGAGGTTAGTCCACCAATTTATGGAGTCTTATGAAGTTTTACTAAATTAAATGACAAAAATTTAAACGATTCCCATGTACCATGAAAGAAAGTTTAATATACATTAATATAAATGTAGAATGTGTTTAGAAGTTTAAAACAACACTAAAGATCATAGGTTTCAGTATATAGAGCATTTACTGAAAAATGCAATATTTTCGTAGGGGTTAGTTAACACATAAATTTTGAGAAAAATTCAAAAATATGAAAATACTGTTTTAATGCACAGTTGCATCTTTCACTAACATATGATGAAGTTCAAAGAGGTTTGGAACTTTTTTGTCTCCGTTTCTCTAGAAAATAGCGATTTTATAGTGGTTAGTCCACCAATTTAGGGAGTATTACGAAGTTTTACTAAATTAATTGACAAAAAATTAAAAAGATGCCCGTGTACCATGAAATAAAGTTTAATATAAATTAATACAAATATAGAATGTGTTTAGAAATTATAAAACAACACTAAAGATCATAGGTTTCAGTATATTGACAATTTACAGAAAAACAATATTTTCGTACAGGTTAACACATAGATTTTGAAAAAATTCAAAAATATGAAAATACTGTTTTAGTGCATAGTTTCATCCTTCACTAACAAATGATGAAGGTCAAAGAGGTTTGAAACTTTTGTTGTCTTTGTTTTTCTAGAAAATAAAGATTTTATAGTGGTTAATCCACGTATTTAGGGAGTCTTATGAAGTTTTACTAAATTAATTGAAAAAAAATTTAAACGATTCTCATGTACCATGAAAGAGAGAAAGAGAGTTTAATATACATTAATACAAATGTAAAATGTGTTTAGAAGTTTTAAAACAACACAAAAGATCATAGGCATCAGTATAGAGCATTTAGCGAAAAATTTAATATTTTCGTAGCGGGTTACACATAGATTTTGAGAAAAAAATCAAAAATATAAAAATACTGTTTTAATGAATAGTTGCATCATTCACTAACATATGATGAAGATGGAAGAGGCTTGGAACCTTTGCTGTCTCCATTTTTCTTGAGAATAGTGATTTTATAGTGGTTATTCCACCAATTTAGTGAGTATTATGAAGTTTTACTAAATTAATTGACAAAAAATTAAAACGATGTCCATGTACCATGAATGAAAGTTTAATATACGTTAATACAAATGTAAAATGTGTTTAGAAATTTTAAAACAACACTAAAAATCATAGGCTTCAGTATATGGAGCATTTACCGAAAAATTTATTATTTTCGTAGGGTTTAACACATATATTTTAAGAAAAATTCAAAAATATGAAAATACTGTTTTAATGCATAGTTACATCATTCACTAACATATGATGAAGGTCAAAGAGGTTTGAAACTTTTGCTGTCTCTGTTTCTTTAGAAAATAGCGATTTTATTGTAGTTAGTCCAGCAATTTAGGGAGTATTATGAAGTTTTACTAAATTAATTGACAAAAAATTAAAACGATGTCCATGTACCATGAAAGATAGTTTAATATACATTAATTCAAATGTAGAATATTTTTCGAAATTTAAAAAAAAACACACTAAAGATCATAGGCTTTAGTATATAGAGCATTTACCGAAAAATTCAATATTTTAGTAGGAGTTATTAACACATAGATTTTCAGAAAAATTTAAAAATATGAAAATACTATTTTAATGCATATTTGCATTCTTCACTAACATATGATGAAGTTCAAAGAGGTTTGAAACTTTTTTTGTCTCCATTTCTCTTGAAAATACCGATTTTATAGTGGCTAGTCCACCAATATAGAGAGTATTATGAAATTTGGCTAAATTAATTGACAAAAAATCAAAAAGATGTCCATGTACCATGAAAGAGAGTTTAATATATATTAATACAAATGTAGAATGTGTTTAGAAATTTTAAAGCAACACTAAAGATCATAGGCTTCAGTATATAGAGCATTTACCGAAAAATTCAATATTTACGTAGGGGTTAACGCATAGATTATGAGAAAAATTCAAAAATATGAAAATACTGTTTTAATGCATAGTTGCATCATTCGCTAACATATGATGAAGTTCAAACAGGTTTAAAACTTTTGTTGTCTTCGTCTCTCAAGAAAATGACGATTTTATAGTGGTTAGTCCACCGATTTAGGGATTATTATGAAGTTTTACTAAATTAATTGACAAAAAATTAAAACGATATCCATGTACCATGAAAGAGAGTTTAATATACACTAATACAAATGTATAGTGTGTTTAGAAATTAGAAAACAACACTAAAGATCATAGGCTTCAGTATATAGAGCATTTACCGAAAAATTCAATATTTTCGTAGAGGTTAACGCATATATTTTGAGAAAAATTCAAAAATGTGAAAATATTGCTTTAATGTATGGTTGCATCATTGACTAACATATGATGACGTTCAAAGAGTTTTGGAATTTTTGTTGTCTCCGTTTCTCTAGAAAGTAGCAATTTTATAGTGGTTAGTCCACCAATTTAGGGAGTACTATGAAGTTTTACTAAATTAATTGACAAAAATTAAAACGATTTTCAAGTACCATGAAAGTGAGTTTAATATACATTAATACAAATGTAGAATGTGTTTAGAAATTCTAAAACAACACTAAACACATAGATTTTGAGAAAAATTCAAAAATATGAAAATACTGTTTTAATGCATAGTTGCATCTTTCACTAAATTATGATGAATGTAAAAGAGGTTTGGAACATTTGTTGTCTTCGTTTCTCTAGAAAATAGAGATTTTATAGTAGTTAGTCCACCAATTTAGGGAGTCTTATGAAATTTTACTAAATTAGATGACAAAAAAATTAAACGATTCCCATGTACCATGAAAGAAAGTTTAATATACATTAATACAAATGTAGAATATGTTTAGAAATTTTAAAACAGCACTAAAGATCATAGGCTTCATTATATAGAGCTTTTACTGAAAAATTCAATATTTTCGTAGGGGTTAGTTAACGCATAGATTTTGAGAAAAATTCAAAATTATGAAAATATTATTTTAATGCATAGTTGCATCTTTCACTTACATATGATGAAGGTCAAAGAGGTTTGGAACTTTTGTTGTCTCCGTTTCTCTAGAAAATAGCGATTTTATAGTGATTACTCCAGCAATTTAGGGAGTATTATGAAGTTTTACTAAATTAATTGACAAAAAATTAAATGATGTACATGTACCTTGAAAGAGAGTTTAATATACATTAATTCAAATGTAGAATATTTTTCGAATTTTTTTAAAAAATATCATAGGCTTCAGTATATAGAGCATTTACCGAAAAATTCAATATTTTCGTAGGGGTTATTAACACATAAATTTTCAGAAAAATTCAAAAATATGAAAATACTATTTTAATGCATAGTTGCATCCTTCACTAACATATGATGAAGTTCAAAGAGGATTGGAACTTTTTTGTCTCTGTTTCTCTAGAAAATTGCGATTTTATAGTGGCTAGTCCACCAATTTAGTGAGTATTATGAAGTTTTACTAAATTACAAAAAATTAAAAAGATGCTCATGTACCATGAAAGAGAGTTTAATATATATTAATACAAATTTAGAATGTGTTTAGAAATTTTAAAGCAACACTAAAGATCATAGGCTTCAGTATATAGAGCATTTACCGAAAAATTCAATATTTTCGTAGGGGTTAAACCACATAAATTTTGAGAAAAATTCAAAAATATGAAAATACTGTTTTAATGCATAGTTGCATCCTTTGCTAACATATGATGATGAAGTTCAAACAGGTTCGAAACTTTTGTTGTCTTCGTTTCTTTAGAAAATGACGATTTTATAGTGGTTAGTCCACCAATTTATGGAGTATTATGCAGTTTTACTAAATTAATTGACAAAAAATAAAACGATGTCAATGTACAATGAATGAGAGTTTAATATACATTAATACAAATGTAGAATGTGTTTAGAAATTTTAAAACAACACTAAAGATCATAGGCTTCAGTATATAGAGCATTTACCGAAAAACTCAATAGTTTCGTAGAGGTTAACACATAGATTTTGCGAAAAATTCAAAAATATAAAAATACTGTTTTAATGAATAGTTGCATCATTCACTAACATATGATGAAGATGAAAGAGGTTTGAAACCTTTTTTGTCTCCATTTTTCTTGAGAATAGAGATTTTATAGTGTTTAGTCCACCAATTTAGGGAGTATTATGAAGTTTTACTAAATTAATTGACAAAAAATTAAAACGATGTTTATGTACCATGAAAAAGAGTTTAATATACATTAATACAAATATAAAATGTGTTTTGAAATTTTAAAACAACACTAAAGATCATAGGCTTCAGTATATGTAGCATTTACCAAAAATTTCACTATTTTCGTAGGGGTTATTAACACATAAATTTTCAGAAAAATTCAAAAATATGAAAATATTATTTTAATGCATAGTTGCATCCTTCACTAGCATATGATGAAGTTCAAAGAGGTTTGGAACTTTTGTTGTCTCCGTTTCTCTTGAAAATAGCGATTTTATAGTGGTTACTCCACCAATTTTGGGAGTATTATGCAGTTTTACTAAATTAATTGATAAAAAATTAAAACGATGTTCATGTACAATGAAAGAGAGTTTAATATACATTAATACAAATGTAGAATGTGTTTAGAAATTTTAAAACAACACTAAAGATCATAGGCTTCAGTATATAGAGCATTTACCGAAAAACTCAATAGTTTCGAAGGGGTTAACACATAGATTATGAGAAAACTTCAAAAATATGAAAATTTTGTTTTATTGCATAGTTGATTCCTTCTCTATATGATGAAGTTCAAAGAGGTTTGGAACTTTTGTTGTCTCCGTTTCTCTAGAATCCGTTTCTCTAGAAAATAGCGATTTTATAGTGGTTAGTCGACCAATTTAGGGAGTATTATGAAATTCTACTAAATTAATTGACAAAAAGTTAAACGATGTCCATGTACTATGAAAGAGAGTTTAATATAAATTAATACAAATGTAGAATGTGTTTAGAAATTTAAAAACAACACTAAAGATCATTGGCTTCAGTATATAGAACATTTACCGAAAAATTCAATATTTTCGTAGGGGGTTGGTTAACGCATAGATTTTGAGAAAAATTCAAAAATATGAAAATACTGTTTTAATGCATAGTTGCATCTTTCGCTAACATATGATGAAGTTCAAATATGTTTGAAACTTTTGTTGTCTTCGTTTCTCTAGAAAATGTCGATTTTATAGTGGTTTGTCCACCAATTTAGGGAGTATTATGAAGTTTTACTAAATTAATTGACAAAAAATTAAAACAAAGCTCATGTACCATGAAAGAGATTTTAATATACATTAATACAAATGTAAAATGTGTTTAGAAATTTTAAAACAACACTAAAGATCATAGGCTTCAGTATATAGAGCATTTACCGAAAAACTCAATATTTTCGTAGGAGGTTGGTTAACACATAGATTTTGAGAAATTCAAAAATGTGAAAATACCGTTTTAATGCATAGTTGCATCTTTCACTAACATATGATGAAGGTCAAAGAGATTTGGAACTTTTGTTATCTCCGTTTCTCTAGAAAATAGCAATTCTATAGTTGTTAATCCACCAATTAGGGAGTATTATGAAATTTTACTATATTAATTGACAAAAATTAAAACGAAGCTCATGCACCATAAAAACGAATTTAATATACATCAATACAAATGTAGAATGTGTTTACAAATTTTAAAACAACACTAAAGATCATATGCTTCAGTATATAGAATATTTATCGAAAAATTCAATATTTTCGTAAGGTTTCGTATACGAATATCAGAAGCATCCAAGAAGGACCGGACATCTTTTATCGTGTAAAGAATATATGAAAAATCTGAAAAGTTCTATTCCACAACTACATTGAGCATTAGTTTCTGATTAAATTTTAATAAAAATATACTGAATTTGTAAATTGATTACTACTAGTACTAGTCATATCCATATCTGGAAAATACAGGACCAATCGCAATAACTTTTAAAAAGAGCATAACATTTAGAGATGATTAACTTCACCTAAATAAAACAAATACAGTTAACTGAAATATGAAAAAAAAAATCTTAGTAAGATGGATGCAAGTCAAATTGAAAGTCGGTGGGAAACTGTTTGATCACTTTCATATGATCACGACTGAATCAATAAAGACACTTTTTATAGATTGGTGCAATTGATATTTTTAATTTTATCAATAATATACTATATCTTTTTATAAATTTCTAAATGATGGAAGTGCTATAAATCCAGAGAGATAAGAGAGACTGGAAAAGTTACTTTTGACGCCTGACGGATCTGATCAACATAACTAAACTATATGTAATTGCAATTATTAATGTCTACTTAAATAGTGCAGAATATTTCAAGCAGAGAATACCTAGATCAAGCATCACATGACACAACGCAACTTCGCCAGTCTCCAAATTGTCAGCCTTATATAATAGCCTCGCAACTCACAAGTAACAACCACAAGATGCAAGACACACAACATACTCGGCTCGTTTTTGTTTGCAAGGCTTATTCCGATATGTTAAATTATTAGTAGACTGTAGAGTCGTCAACTCACCTAAAGGCTAAAACCACATGCTTAATAACAAATAAATCTATTTTATATGGGGGGAATTCAATTATTTTCTTAATTATATCCCAAAGACATGATTTAAGAAATGTATACTATTTTAAAGACCCACACCAAATACCGAGTTAACCCACTATAAAACGCAAAGTTGTCTCTGTGATCTCTCTGCTCAATCATTCACATTTAATAAATAGTTTTCACTCCTCTCAACAGAGTTATTCCTACTAGTAAAAGTTCTAGCTCAGATCTAATCTCAATGGAAAAATATGAGCGACTAAGTGAAGAAGAAACTTATTGGTGGATGATACCATTTAAGTTCCTCGACCAAACCCTTAAAGCTATCTTCAAGTGCCTTGGTCTTCTTCATCATGAATCCCCATCTACGAAAACGGAGTCGTCTCCGGTGACTTCAACCCAACCGGTAAGCTTTCTTTAACAATATTTATCGATTATTCAAGTGATTATTAGGGATTAATATGGGATTCTTATTTTACTGGTTTTGTGTGTATGCTAAATTGGTCGTGCATGAGTGTTGACTAATTTAGGGAGAATCACTAAAATAAATTCCGTTTAAAATTTCTTCTTGAGAAAGTTCTGTTTAAAATTTAGAATGATGTTTTGATCAAATGTTTTGGAAGTATATTTTAACAATTTAATGGCGCTTATAAGTATTTTATTATTTTGTTTTCAGTTATTTATTCAGCTATTTATATTTTCTAAGAAAATAAAATTTATGATATACTGTTAGAATTATTTTTATTAAAACATCAAGTTAAGTTGGATGAGAAATTTGATCGTGTTATGAAGGTTAATGTCAGCCAAGTAACATTTTGAATAATAAATTTGCAGTTACAGCAGGAAGAAGAAGAGGAGGAGGAAGATGTTGTGATGGAAGAAAACGTCATTATAACGAGTAGGGGGAGTAAAACCCTTGCGACGAGTAGAGGGGTGAAAGCAAAGACAAAGAAGAAGGAACAGAAAAGCTCGGGCCGGCCTGGCCAACATCACAAATACGATCTTTAGCTCATTTTATTTGCAGTCTAATGTGTTCTATTTACAGTGCACTCACTGTTATTTACGAAGTACTACGTAACATCATTGTTAGTTGTATTTGTGTTTAATGATATTAAGAACTTATGCTAGTTCATCAATCTGAAAACAACATAAAAAAACTTTTTGTATTCCCAAATAATGTACAAGCTGAAAGAAATCTCTTAATACATTTTTTGAAATGGAAGAATTGTTTCTTCATCGTTGGCATGTAAGTGTTGTTGTACATGAATTTATAGTAGTTGATGTGATTTTGTTTTTATAATTGAAATTTGGCATGATAATTGAGTTCGGCAAAATAAAAATGTCCGACCAACCATAAGTTTCATAACCAATACCATCAAATTATCTGTCCCTAATCAATGTTAAACTTTAGACGTACCGAATTACTGGATTAGAATAAGAGTCAACAGCTCGGCCGAACCCACATTAATTATTGTTCGATAAGTCTATGCGTGTAAATCAACTAAGTTATCTTTATGGTTTATAGTTTATACATATCTGCAACACTACATTTTATTACAGCAAAACGACAAAATGAATAAAGACATTTTAATTTTAAACTATAAATGATGGCGTGTATTTTTTTCTGATAAACTTAGTGGAACGACCAAAGAGAGGACTGCGTATCACTACTTGTCTACTGGTTTAATCTTGCGACTGAAAAAACCTACAAAACTCAAAATCACTGTACCATTTTACGTATTACTAATCTTGTTCTAAAGTTGAAGGAATTTTCTTAATCCAACATTTTAGTATAAGTAATATGTACTATATAAATATGACAAGTTTATATTTTCGAAAAAAGTTATAATGACGTATTGACGATGACCATAACACAAATTCACAATGTGTGAACATGAGAATATTAAATACAAAGGTCACATGTAGCCAGGTAGGATGCTCTGTCCGAGTAACATATGTTTTTTTTCGACCAAAAAAACATATGGTTTTTATTATTTATCAAACAACATTTAAATATTCCTAGTGTCACAACCACGAGGAGCATGCAACACCAACTTCGAATAGAAAAGAGTATTTCATAAAATCCACAAGTCATTAAGCCATACGTGATGATAGGTCTCGCGTCACTGGAAGGTCCATAACTATTAAACAAGGTATGATGAGACATAAAATTGGAGTTCTTTATGATAAACACGACAATAATCATTATCTTCCAGTTTGTCTAAGGAACCACAATGGTAATACTAGTGGCCATAAATGCATTAAGCCAAAGGAATAATAAGAATTTTGATACTACTTTAATTTATGATACAAGTTCGAAACTAACTAACTATCACATATTTATCAGTAAAATCTTAAACTCATGTAAAAAAAAAGGATCCTTAAATTTAATTAATGGTGTTCTCATAACCATTTTATTTGTGTGCAAGAAGAAAAAGTATTTTGTCCTACCAATTATTTCTTAAGTTAATTATAACTAGATTTCGATCCACGCAACAGCGCGAGTTTTTATTTTAATTTATTTTTATATAAATATTTTATTTTTAATTCTAAATTGGTATATATTATAATATATATGTGTCTATCAATTTTTAAAACATAATAAGTTTACGGTATATTTTTTTCATTGAATAGATTATTTCAAACTTTCACAAGTATTTGTATCTTCTTCTATATATATATTTTCGGATTATTATTTCATTATTAAAATCGTAACTATATATATAAAGATTAGTAAAATATTGTTTTATTTTCATATTCAAAAATATTGTAACATTTCACAAATTTAGAAAGTTTTTAAAAAATTAAACTTTTCGCTTCACAGATTTATATTATCGAATAAATAATTAAAAATTTAGTTTTTGTTTAATTTTTAAAATAAACCTTATAGTTTAAATTTTGTTTTCATTGGTTTAAGGTAGTAAAGATTAATCATTGTTAGATAATATGATTTTTGTTATTTAAAAAAAATCTTCATAATTTTAAAATTTAACATCGACAAATATTTAAATAATTAACATATGGATGTATAATATTACAACATTAAATTATATCTATTTAATTTATACTATCTATAAATCCAATGGATCATCTATTATTTAAATCTAATTATTGATTGCCCAAAATTCAAATGATAAGATTAGAGATTAAATGTAACGTGATTTTTTAGGAATAGGTCAATTAGGTTCATTTTAAAAAAAAATCACACATGAATCAAGGTTATGACTTCTATTTTAATATATAATATTATTTGATAAGAGCAACCCTATTTCATATCATTGGTTGTGGTTATGATTTTATAAACCTCTTTATGATTAAAATGTTTATTTTTGTTGAATTTATTGATTTTTTTTTCTTTTTGGTAAAATGTTAAATTATTATACCAAGTTTTAAATTTTTTACAGAAGCACAGAAAAAACAAGAAACATAATGCATAAATGAAACTAAACAGAGCATCTAGAGACAAGCAGATTCAATTACGACAGACTATGGTCCTAGAGGCAGACAGGAGTAAGCGTAGCGTCGATGACCCAAGGGAAAGGAATGAGCGGACTGAGACCCCTGTTGCCGCGAGCACCCGGAGAGAAAGGCGGCTCAAACCTTGAAGCAACGAGTAAAAACCTACAGCTTCCGAGAAACCCAATCATCAATACCTTCACCAAGAAACACATCACGGAGCAACCAACTCATTCAAAATCGTCTCACCGACAGCACGAAGAGGAATAAGAGAGCTCCCGACGACGGTCAAAAGAACCACCGCCGCCGGAGCTGGGAAGGGAGGGCGATTAAGTTTTCTTATTCAGAGGATTTAGAGAGAAAAATTAGAGGAGAGAGATTTTCTTTATAACTAAAACATAAAATGGACGATTCATAATCATTTAATTAAATATTTCTTTCCTCTCGATAATATATCTCAGATTTTCTAAACAACAATTTATTTTCACTTTTATCAGTCAGCCAATTATTTCCGACATCTTTATATCCTAAAATCCCAATTATATTTTGATTAGTCTAAGATTATTTTTGAGGTGCTAGGTCCATCCCAAACATCCATTAACCTCTAGTAGAATAGTATTACCCCGAACACAAAAAAAAAAAAAAAAAAAAAACTTTTGTCTTTATTTGAAATAATCAAAAGAATTCAACTGTACTACTAATTCAACATCTTTGGTTCAAACAAAAACCAGAGAAGTGCGTGTATTGACTTTGACTAAGACCAGACGTTCCCACAGTCCCCACCGCACCACACTATACGTTGCTATTTTTTTGACCGCATTAGATCAATGTCAACACTGTTATTTCATTTTACGTTTTAAGTTTTAACATACCATCACCAACTAGTTCAAAGTTGATCTTCACCTAACAAACCCGGTTTATAACAGACTCGGTCAAAAAAAAACAGACTCGGTCAACAAAAAAAAGAGTTGACCAACAACCTAGTGATGATACCTATCCCTTTTAAAGGAGTAGCAACTGCATTAACAAAGTTCCATCACAAACCAAACTACACACAATATCTCTCTCTCAAAGAACATTAACAAGAAATTTTTCTTTTCAAGAAATCAACAATGGAGAATCTGAGAAAAGGAGAAAAAGGCGACTCTCATTGGATCTCATTCATGTTATTTGATCAATCTTCAATAACAACTCTTCTCTTGAAATGTCTTGGTCTCGAAAGTTCTTCATCCTCATCTTCTGGCTCTTCTTTGTCATCTCACAGTGAGGAAGAAGACGATATCGAGATGAAAGAGGATGAAGATGATATGACGGTTGAAACCACAGAGCAGAGGTTGCAGAAGAGTAAGCCTAAGCCTAAGCCAAAGCCAAGCCCAGGAAACGGAGGCAAAAAAAACTAGGATTCATGTAAACATATACGTGTATATTATAGTCTATACATTAAATATACAAACACACACATATATACAGAATAAGTAAATGCAAATGCATATAAACAAAGCTGTAATATGATTTTTATATAGTCATATGTTTCGAATGTCAGTCTGATAATAAAATCAAGTTTAGTGTTATTATTTGCTTACCGATTAACACAAGATAATCAGCTTCAGCATGCATAGGCTTAATCGAATAGGCCTATTAATAATCAGAGTGACTGAACAAATGCAACCTTCAGCTTCAATGGGGTAAATAGTGATTAAACGGCCACATAGACCGATTTTTTAATGCCTAAACATATATTTTTGGGTTGGCTGCCTATAACCCATGGAGACTTGCACACGCTACCTATTCTCCCCCAAACTTCTTGGCTCTTGACCAATCCACCCAGAAATATGAATTCTCTTCATATCTCCCCCCCCCAAACTTTTTTAATCCCCCTCCCTAATCAATTTTGAAATCGAAATTAGAAATAAATTAATTGCGTTTTGTAAATTGCGATTGCCCAATTAAAACAAAGCCCGACCCGAGATTAAAAATAAAACCCGACCCGAGTTAACTTACAAAAATAAAAAAGAATTGGAGATCAAACTGAAATTAGGTTTCTTGTCTCTGTTTCACGACACAAACGAAGAACATGACAGAGAAAGAGAGAGAGACAGAAACGAGAGAAGAGAATGTAGAGGAGAGAGAAGATAATGATGGGGAGAGAGAGACAGTGAGGAACGATGAAGATGGTACCATGGACGAAACCCAGACACAAAGTAGCGACCTGAGAAGCGCATTGAAGAGCCGTTCCACAGTGTGAAGAATGTTGAAGGAGCTGTTGTTGTTAGGTATGGAGAAATCGAAAGTCTGGATTTTAAGCTTGTTAAACTTAAATTTCTTATTTGTTTATGTGTTGGCTTGAGTTTGAGTTGTTTTAATTTGACAGAGATGAAAGAGGTGAAATCGAAAGTGATGAAACCGTGGTTGAAACAGAGAAAATGGATTTCGAAGAAGGTTATGAAACTGAATATTAGTATGTGGAAAAGAAAAAATCTGGAAAAAAAGATAAGATGGATGAAGATGAGGATACTCTTGGTCGCTATTAGTTTGAGATCGAAGAATCAGTCGCTGAATTTGAGGATGAGGAGCTAACTGAAAGAAACGAGATACCAGAGAGTTCAGATGACTCTTCTGAGGATGAGATCGATGTGCATGAGAAGAGAATGAAAAGAAGAAGAAGTCATGATAGATTAGCTTTGGGGAGTAGCTACTACACCTTGTATGAGTTTAAAGAAGTTGTTTTGGAGTATGCTTTGAGCAAGAGAAGAAACATTTAGCAAGACAGGTGGGATAAGACAAAAGTCTCATTTGTGTGTGGCATCGGTAAGAAGTGTAAATGACGAATTTATTGCTCATATTATACTGAAAGTCAGAAATGGCTGTTGAAGACGAAGTACAAGTTTCATAGTTGCACTCCAGATGGGAAATGCAAGTTGTTGAAAAGTCCGGTGATTGCAAGACTATTTTTGGATAAGCTGAGACAGAAAGCGGATTTGATGCCCGAGGAGATTCAACAGATTATAAAAGATAAGCGGAAAATTGTCAGTACACGGAACCAGTGCCAACGAGGGAGACTTTTAGCTCTAAAATGGCTTGAGAAAGAGTACGAGGAACAGTTTGCTCATCTTCGAGGATATGCACAAGAGATCATGGTGACAAATCATGGTTCCACAGCCATTGTAGACACGTACAGAAACAAAGCAGGGGAAGATGTGTTTAGTGGTTTTTTATGTCTGCTTTGGGATTCTTCGGGACACTTGGAGAGGATATTGTAGGCCAATTATCGGTGTTGATGGTACTTTCTTGAAGAGAGCTGTGAAAGGGGTGTTGCTAACTGATGTTGGACATGATGCGAACAATCAAATCTACCCGATTGCTTGGGCTGTTGTTCAATACGAGACAACTGATAGTTGGCTATGGTTTATCAAGAAACTAAAACATGACTTAGTTCTACAAGATGAGAATAGGTTTGTCATCATTTCAGATAGATCAAAGGGACTAAAAAGTGCCATGGAGTCAGAGTTACCGAAAGCTGAACATAGAAAATGTGTGAAACACATTGTGGAAAATGTGAAGAAGAATCATGCCAAGAAAGACTTGCTGAAACCGAGGATATAGGATATTGCTCGGAGCTATACGAAGTCAGAATTTGACTACAATGTCAGGAAGTTAGAAGCATACAATTTGGACTTGTACAATGATGTTATGAAGGAGCTGCCGGAAACTTGGTCTCGATATGCTTACAAGCTTGGAAGCTGTTGTGAAGACGTTGACAACAACGCAACAGAGTCCTTTAACTCTACCATCACGAAAGCAAGAGCCAAATCATTGGTCCCGATGCTTGAGATGATAAGGAGGCAAGCAATGGTACGCATCGCCAAAAGACACACCATACCGATGAGGCATGAGGGGGTTTGTTCAAAGTATGCAGCTGATCTGCTTGCAGAGGAGAAGAAAATCGCAGATGAGTGTGTGACACCTGCAACCCGTGGAGTCTTTGAGGTCACTGTAGATGCCAATTCATATAATGTCAACACAGTAAGGCATACATGTTCATGCGGAAAATGACAAATAAGTGGAGTTCCGTATGAACACGCTTATGGAGCAATGATTGATAAAGGTTTGAATGTTGATGAATATGTCTCAGGCTTCTTCTCTACACTTATGTGGCAATATATTTACAACACCAATCTAGAACCTGTTAGAGGACCACGAGTATGGATGAAGTCCGATTTAGGATTGATAGTTGCTCCTCTTGAGCCTGATCAACCTGGGAGAAAGAAGAAGAAGAAGCAAAAAAAATTCCCTAGGATAAAAGGCAAATTTGAATCACCAACGAAGAAAAACAAGAAGAAGAAGAAGAAGAAGAAGAAGAAGAGGGAAGTGGAGAAGCTTGGAAGGGGTGGTCGGACAGTCCACTGTGGTTCATGTGGCGAGGCAGGCCATAACGCCAACGGTTGTAAAGTCCATCCAAAGAAGAAGATGAAAAAGACACACCAAACAGTGGAAGAGGTATAATATCAATCAAATTTCGAAATTTTTTAATGTATTTATCCTCATGTTTGGTTTTGTGGCAGGGCACTTCTTCTCATGTCCATGAAGAGATCAGACTTACACAGCCTACTCAATCTACTCAAGCTCAAGATTAGTGGCTCTTTTATTGTAGTTTACAACTCTATTTTCATGTCTTTTGTGGCTTTTGTTGTTCTTTCAAACTCTAAATGAATGTACTTTTGTGGCTTTTGTTGTGCTTTAAAACCTGTTTCGTTTTGTTTCTATTCTTTATCTTACGTTTGTGTGCATAAACAAGTAACACTCATGTTTTAAACTCAAGCATAACCAAGCATAACGAACATGATAATATCAGTTACGGAAACACATAAGAACATAATCTTGACACTGAAAACATAAGATAAGAGTCTTACATAAGTCCAAAAACATAATAGAAATTCATTACATAAAGAACATGATTATCTCAGTTCCTCTTCGTTGTCTCTCTCGCTCTCTCTGTTCCTCGTCATTGTCATCATGTCTCTATGTTCTCGTCGTCGTCTTTCTATGTTCTCGTCGGCGTCGTGTCTCTCTGTTCCCATTGTCGTCGTCGTGTCTCTCTGTTCCCGTCGTCGTCTGTGTGTTCTTCATCGTGTCTTTGTGTGTTCTTGGTCGTGTCTCTGTGTGTTCATCGTTCCTCACTGTCTCTCTCTCCCCAGGATTATCTTCTCTCTCCTCTGCATTCTCTTCTCTCGTTTCTGTCTCTCTCTCTTTCTTTTTTTCTTTATCTGTCATGTTCTTCGTTTGTGTCGTGAAACAGAGACATGAAACCTAATTTGAAGTTGATCTCCAATTCTTTTTTTTTTTTTGTAAGTTAACTCGGGTCGGGTTTTATTTTTAATCTTCGGTCGGACTTTGATTTAATTGGGCAATCGCAATTTATAAAACGCAATTAATTTTTCTCTAATTTCGGTTTCGAAATTGATTAGGGAGGGGGATTAAAAAAGTTTGGGGGGGAGATATGAAGAGAATTCATATTTATGGGTGGATTTGTCAAGAGCCAAAAAGTTTTGGGGGGAGGGAATAGGTAGGGTGTGCAAGTCTCCAGGGGGTTTAGACAGCCAACTCTATATTTTTTAAAAATGTTCAAGAAAAATAGTTTCTAAACAGATGTTTTCAAATAATGTTCGAGAAAAATAGTTTCTTTTAAGTCTAATTTACTGCCGCCTAAACCGATTTTTAGAACACTGATACCTGAAACAGGTTTCTGTTGGTGGTCGATGGAGTAGGTTCAAGACTTACTCAAGGATACAAAGAACATTGGAGACTTGGGGGTTTTGTTTTAAAGTTTATTTTCAGGACATGGTTAAGCAATCAGAATTTTTCATACAACGGTTGTAAGTTGTGTTACTTGTCTATTAGTATTATTTGTTTTGTTAAAAGAACATTCTCATTTGCTTACTTTTTGTTTCACTATAGGGGGAATGACTGAGGAGAAAAAGGTTTTAGCTAAATGGTTGAAGGAAAGCATATTGAGATTAGGTCCTATATTTATTAAAAATTGGCCAGCAGTTTTCTACCAGAGTGGATATTCTTCCTCAAGAATATGTTTTGATCAATTATCAGAACTTCAGGTTTGATTCCTTCTTAATCCAATGGCTACTCTTATGTGTTGCATATTTATTTATTTAATTAATGATATATTTCGACCGTTTTGATTATGAACCTATAGCTGCAGCTAGTCTTGGTAATAGTCTTTTGTGGTAATGTACGAATCTTACCTGGAGCAAGCAAGAAAACTATGACAATCGCAGTCTTACTAACAGAGATCAATCTTGTCTATCTCTCTCTCTAGCAATGGAACAAAACAAAAAAGAATTATTCAAGATCAATATCAATGTCATCATCTTCATCAATCTTCTGACCGAACCCCCTAGGTCCAGCTCTGGCTCTGGTTGCTGCTTTCTTCTTGCCACTTTTCTTAGACTTCTTTGCTGCCTCTTCTTTCTCAAACTTGTCTCTCTCCCTCTTCCCAAGAAACTCAGTCACTCCTATGTACACAACCTGTAACAAACAATCTTTCTCTCACCGGTTTAGACACTTGCAAACCGGGTTTGGTTCGAGTCAAACACTGTTAAATAGAGGATAAGATTTTTGGTAATATGTGGATATAAAAAAACTTACACCAATGGTGAGAACACTGAGAGCAAGAAAAGCGACAATGAGAAGCACTTGTATGATCAAAGCAACACCATCTTGGCCACCACCAGACACAATAGCTTCTGAAGAAGAAGAAGTATCAGAAGAAACTATCTCCTCTGGTGTTGCTGCACACAATCTCCATAATTGTCTGTCAGAAGAAGACAGGATCTTCTTTCTCTTTGAAACAGACCAAGAGAGTGGAGGAGATAACTGGTGGGTGGTTTTTGCTGGATTTTGTAGTCTTGGTCTGAAACTCGGAAGAGAGAGATATGGAGTTGTTGTCGCAGACATCGCAGTTCCTCCACGCTCTTATCTCTTCACTTCGCTTTTATTTTCTTCTTGAGATTGAGAGAATACATATGGGCCAGGAAAAGGAGAAGTCCACTATATTGTTTCATGGGCCGAGATACATAATGGGCCGATATATAAGCTATATAACCACATACATTACAAACATCTATAAATTAATACTAAATAAATTAAGATCTCTTTTGACCAAGAAAAAAATTTAATATCTCTTTAAATTAATAAATTTCACCGGTCCCAACTTGGACTGATTCAAAATTTGACACAAATCGATAAAGTAATAACACAATATTTTTTAGAAAATTTTATGTAAATATATGGTTCTATTAATATTATAAAGTAATAATTTATATATATATATATATACATATTTTGTATAAGTAAGAATCTATTCTTATATTGTTTGTTATATATTCACAATCAAATTATCCTTATATTTTATTCACACTCAATATATTTTTGATGAAATTTAATAATATTATATTAAAAACAATATTTAAGTCCTATGCAATATATACTATATACACCAAATAATATAATAAAATTAATATAAGTGTAAAATTTCAAAAATAAAAATTAATTTTTATACACTATAATCAAATATTTTTCTTATCTTAGAATAAATATATCTTAAAATAATAAATATAAATAAGAAAACTTTTGTATATTAAAATCTATATAAATTAATAAAATTTCAAAGTCTCAACATTTTAATTTATAGAGATTCTATATATTTTTTATGTAAAACATATTATACACATTATGTTAAATTATTAAATGAAAATTTTGTTAATTGAATAATATATATAAAAATTGACAATATTATTTTATAGTGAACCAAATGGTAAGAAAGAACCAAGAACTGAATAAAGATACAAAAATAAAAGCAAAACAATATTATTATTTTCATATAATTTCACTATTAAATTTCATATAATTTCACTATCATCATTTAATAAATTTCACTATTAAATGATGATATTTATTTTTATTTTTGTCAACATGATATTTTTTACTTATTTATAATAACTTTTCATTTTAAATATTTAATTTTCATAAATTTGATTACAAAAAAAAATAATTTCATAATTTTTTTCATTTATTTAGATACATCACTTTATTAAATTAGTTTGATATGCATTTGTTCTACTTGATCTGTATGATCTGCATTTGTTCGGTTTGAACAGCATTTCTGTTTGATCTGCATTTTTTGATCTGCATTACCCATTCGAAACCTTAGATTAAAGAAGTAAGAGTTCCTTTGTATGAAAACATTTTGTGTATGAACCACATTGTGGTGGTCTAGTGGTTTCCATTAGAGGAAGAGTTGTCATGTTGGTATAGGCCAGTGATCGATTATCCTCTAGTGCGAAATTATTAGTTCCACATGTGGCCACACAGATATGGGCTCATCTTACGGTCCATTTGAATACCCGGGAAATGATCCATCTGTGGGTTGCACCTCCCACCTGGAGGTTGGGTCTGTGTCTTTAATAGACCCGGATTTAATTTTTTTTCTTTTCAAAAAAAAAAAAACATTTGTGTATGCATAATTTACATAGATCATATACTGTACATAAATGAACTGAAATCACGATTAGTTCACTATTGATTTGCTAAATGAGATACGGAATTGAGCAGAGCCATTTTGATAAATTAAAATGGGCTGTACTGATGTGGGTCTTACTTTTGAGCTAGCCCATTTCGGCTCACGCTATTATTTGGTTCAAGTCAGATCACCTGATGGTGGTAAATTACTAAACGACGTATGTGCATACGATCCGTAGACTTGTGTTACGGTAATGGAGCAACATATGCTAAAGAGGCCATTAAACAAAAAAAAATCCAGACGCATAAGAATCGAAATTATATATAGTATAAAAACTTATATTGTGAATATGAAAAAGTTACCGTAGTTAGTATTATATAATAGTGAATATAGCTTTAAGAAATATAAGATCATAATGTTAATCAAAAACACGGAGAAAATAATGTAGTCTCACCTTATTTTCAAATCATCAATTTTTTTAAAATACGCATCAGCAACTTCCCAAGTTCTTACTTCAATAAAACGTAAACCATCTCAAAATTTTAAAATTAAATGGTAATCAGACCGGACCAACCGGTGGGAATAACAGTCAATGGCGCTCGCTGGAAATTCAATAAAACGTAAGAGCATACGCAACGGTGATACTCATTGGAGTCTTTAGCGACAAAAGCATTTCGGATTAATCTTGGATATTTTGGATTTAAAAAAAAAAAAAAAAAGATGACCATTCACGGGCCGCCACGTAGTCGTGAGGACACGCAAATAGTGCAATGATTCACTAAGAAAAAGTCTTTATTTAAAAATTTTAAAGATTGAATCCTTAGCTTTTGGTGGGATCCACTGATTATTTAATTATTTTTTTTCAAAAGATTTCCACTTAAGGATTTCCATTGCGGATGCCCTAAACCATCTCAAATAGTTATTTTTGTGTTTGTTATCGTGACCAAACTCTTCAAATAGTTACCTTTCTCCTCAATAGCAATTTTTATTTTATGTGGAAAGAATTCAAAAAATAAAAAAATATTAAAAGGGGTGATCAACGTTCCACCGTCGGATGTAAAGAAAACTTAACGTTCACAGGTGAAGCTTGCTCGCTCTCACTGTGTCGTCTGAGTCAAGTCTGAGTCACCTTCGATTCTTCACTCTTCTTTTTGCTCGCAGGTTTCAAGATGAAAAATGGTAAAACCAAAGCTTAAGCGAAAAATATTGATGTCATACATCTTTTAATCATAAATATGGGGAATATATGATTCTTTTCCTCTTTATTTTGTTTTTTTTTTGTTTAATGCACTGTCAGATTGAAAACGAGAGGTGAAAAAGTTGGAAAAAAAAACAAAAGATCCAAAATTTATAACCACACTTGTTTGACCACATCAATAAGCCAAGGATCTAAACTTTATAACCATGCTTACCTATAAAATAATTTCTCCATAACCACAGTCATTGCAATTGTAATGGTCAGGGAAAAGCTGTTTAAAACAAATTAGGTGTTTCAAAGAAGTGACCACACTTTTAGTTTCAACTACCTTTTCAATGACCACATTTACACTGACCCTGACCACAATGTGTGTTTTTACTAACCACATCTTCTGTTAGAACATAACAGTTCATCCCCAAACCAACCACACATTATGTTTCCAATCACCATAAGGACGAAATGCACAACTAAAAGAAATTTACCATACAATTAATTACAAAATACTACCTCTGTTTTGATATGTAAATAGTTTTAGCAAAAAATGTTTGTTTCACAATGTAAGATGTTTACATAATCCAAAATACTTTTTACATTTATTACATGTTGTGTGACCAATCAAATAATTCATACTTTTTTATTATTAGTTGAATTTATTATTAAATGCTATTTTTTAAAAAGTAAAAGTTTTTTTTAATATTCACAATTTTAACTAAAATTAGTTACAAATAAAAACAGAAGGAGTAAAATTCTTCTTACGTTACGTGACCATAGAACGTCTAAACACTCATCCATCAGATGTAATTTAATTTGCACCAATCCAATGGTCATTATAAATAGTATAAAAGTGCAAGACTCCATATACCTACCAACTATTAATTATAACCTAAAAAGTCTAACTAATATTTGCACAGTTCTAGTCATGTGACTCTTTTTAAAGGGCATTTTCGTCACAGTATTTCAAAAACAAGGGCACAAAGTAACACCACCGACAAGTATATTAAACCGTAAAAGTGGGAGCACAAAGTACCTATATAAAGCTCTCAAATAGTACATGTCTCTCCCGCTTACTCGAAACGCATCGTTTCAATTAATTGCTTTTATTTTATTTTCTCTATCGTTTAACAAAAGAAAACAATCTGACATTAGATTTGTTTTTTTTTTTTTTTTTTTGCTTTAGACATTAGATTTTTTATCAGTCCAAAGAGCAAAAACCAAAAAAGGAAAAAAGATAGAAATAAACGAATCAAAAGAAGCAAAAACATTGAGTCTCTTCGGACATCAGACTCAAATTAGGGCATAAAGCCTTGTCGGAAGAAGCAGCCATGGGGAGAAGAAAAGTAGAGATCAAACTAATTGAGAACAAAAGTAGTAGACAAGTCACTTTCTCTAAACGACGCACTGGTCTCATCGAGAAAGCTCGACAGCTTTCAGTTCTCTGTGAATCATCCGTCGCTGTTCTCGTCGTCTCCGCCTCTGGAAAACTCTACAACTCCTCTTCCGGTGACAAGTAAGCTATTCCGGGTCTCTCGTCTTGTCTTATTTATTACCCTCTTTGTTTAATTACTTTCTAGATATAGAAACTTCAAATCTAGGGCTTTTTGTTTTCTTCAAATTAACTGAGATTTTCTCTTTGTTTTACTGATGACGACTGCCTATGCGTGAGCTCAAACCTAATTTAAGATTAAACATTGTGGTGGCCTAGCTAGATATGTTCTTGATTTTCGTTTTTTCCCCATTTTTTTTCGAATTTTTATTTTTATTTTACCTTTATTATAAAGAATTTTAATATTGCATGTGAATTCAAGAAATTTTTCTACACGTGGTGGTACTCAATGTTGTTGAAGTAATATATATAATATATTTGTATCGCTGCTTCATCAGTTTTTCACTTTCAATTTTTATTTTTTTATTTAAGATGCAGTGTACAATATTGTAATGCACTTCAGGAGAATTGTTTTTTTTTTTGCTAAAACACTTCAGGAGAACTGTTGAGAGATTAATCGGGGTTAATGGTGACACTGATCAAGAATCTTTGGTTTAAAATGGAGCTCTTTTGTTCAATTATTCATCTGAAAAAATTTCTTGACTTTTTGTTTTGTAATTTTTCCGTGATTGATTTGTTGATGAAGTATCCTCTAAATACCATGTTTGGT